>NW_004949128.1:1769902-1799010 GCF_000317375.1 Microtus ochrogaster | reverse complement strand
GAGGCAGAGGCAGGCGGATCTCTGTGAGTTCGAGACCAGCCTGGTCTACAGAGCTAGTTCCAGGACAGGCTCCAAAGCCACAGAAAAAAAAAAAAACAAAAAAAAAAAAAAAAAAAAGAATATTAAATAGAAAAAATAGCTTTAAAAACCAAAACAAAATAAGAAAACAAGCAATTGAGTTAATAAATGGGTTATACCCTATCAGAGGAGTGGATGGGGGGTAGATTCGGGGAGACGTGGAACGAGAAGAAGGGTGGGAGGAGAAACCATAGTTGGTACATAAAATGAATTTAAAAAAGGAAATGGGTTATGCTTGATATGAGGGTTTGTGCCAAGTTTTGCTGTATGTTGTTAGGCCATGTTTGGTGGATATCCCTGCAAAGCCTACTTTAAAAAAAAAGGAGGAGTTGATCTGGGGAAGAAAGGGAAGATTGGGAGAGGGACTGGGAGAAGAGGAGGAAGGGGAAACTGCAGGAGCAATGTAATAAATGTAATAAGTAAAAATAGAGAGAAGAATAAGAGCTTTTTTAAAAAGGAAGAAAGAAAGAAAGAAAGAAAGAAAGAAAGAAAGAAAGAAAGAAAGAAAAGAGAAGGAAAAAGGGGAAGAGAAAGGAAGGAAGGAAGGAAGGAAGGAAGGAAGGAAGGAAGGAAGGAAGGAAGGAAGGAAGGAAGGAACTATGAAACTAAGCAGAGTTCTCAAAAATTACAAAACCTAGATAACACTTTGAAGTGTTCAGCATCCTTAGCCATCAAGGAAACACAGCTTAAAAACACAGTAAGATTCTGTCTCACCCTAATTTGAACAGCTGTCATCAAAACCAAGAATGACAACACATGCTAATGCATCTGGGAGGAAAAGGGACCCATTCCGCACTCTTCCCAGAGTGCAGACAAGAGCAGTCACTTTGAAAATCAGTCTGGAGGCTCGAAAGAGACAAGAAAGAAAGAAAAAAAAACTAGAAATAAAGTGACCGCCTGATCCAGCTCTCCCGCTTCTTCCATGAAGGCATCTATGCACCCATGTTCAATGTTGGTCTAGCCAGCAGGCAAGGAAATGAAATCAGTCTAGCTGTCAATCAACTGATCATGGGTGGGCAGTGGGACTGTCGTGCATATTCACAATAGAATTTTTTTTAAGTGTGATAAAAAGGAAAATTTGCAAGTGCATGATGAAGTTGAGAGAAATAGTGAGATAATCCAGGCCCAGGTAGACAACAACCTCCTATCCTCTCTCACATGTGGTCCCCAGTTTCAATTCTTGAATTCCGTTGGTTTAGTCAGGACTGCCTGTGGAAACCAGGGAGCTAGGAAGGAGACGTCGGAGAGAAGAAACCTCAAGGGAGGAAAGATAGTAGAACATAGGTAAAAGGAAAGTAGAGAAGGAAAATCTTTGGGGGGGGTTAAGCAGAGAGCAGTGGGAGGATTAGGCAGACAAAGGGTAGGAGCGAGGATTAAGCAAAATGAAGATGTATGAAAAAGCTATCTTGTGTTCCCAATAAAATGCACGGAAAAGGAACTGAAGAGAATTGCTCTGCATAGCTAGATTCTGCTGCTTCTAGAAGCAGTGAAATTCCTAGTCCCGAGTGTGGAATACGGCTGTAGCAGTTGCACAGGGAGACTTCTGAGTCCCTCAAAATTAGACAGGTTCTTGTCAGTTTCCTTGGTTGCCCCCAGATCTAGAGGATAAGGCCCTATTCCCGAAGATTCCTATACCTTGGTTGCAGGATATAGAGAAAGCAAACTAGAATTTAATGGAAGTGCCCTTTCCACTTTTGGAATACCAGCAGCTTTTGGAGTACAAGCAGCTGCTATGCAGGCTGCTAGGAGCATCAAAACACCAATGGTCTTACCCAGATGTGAACCCTGTGAACCACAAAACTAACCTGTCGGAGAAGATGTGCCCACTAGTGCAATAGTGGCACAGATGCCCTGTGATTGGAGGAAACCCATGCCTTGGGAGGTCAGAGGCCCGCAGGGGGGACGTATTACTGTTTTTCAGTTAAACAGAGATGACAGCATCAGATTGCCACATAGGTATCTGTTTATATCCATAGACAAAAGCTACTTATTCCCCCAGCCTTAATCAGAGCATCCTCTCTCTCTGCAGCGAATGTCTGCGAATACAAAGGCTCCTAGTTGTCCAAGAGGATGAGAATACTCAACAGCTCTGGGCTCCTCCCTAACCAGGGCATTTACACTGTTCTAGCTTTGTCTTCCGTTGTGATAAAAATATCCTGAATAAAGTAACTTGAGGGAGAAAGGGTTTGCTTTACCTCGCAGTTTCTGGTCACCCTCTATCAGAGCAGAGAATTCACAGCGGCAGGAACGTGAAAGACCTGAGCACATTACAACCCCTGCTGAGAGGTGGGTACTCTCGGGCATGCATGCAAGCTCAGCCCGCTTTCTCCCCTCTCGTACAATCCAAGACCCAGACCCATGAAATGGTGCCATCTACATGCATCTTCTCACATCGCCAATGTATAATCAAAAAAAAAAAAATCCATGGGCTGGAGAGGTGGCTCGGCTGTTGAAAGATAGGCTCATAACACCAACACAATCTTCACAGGCGTGCCCACTGACTAACCTAGTCTACACAATTCCTTGCTTGACCTCCTTTCCTAGATGATGCTAGATTCTGTCACGTTGAATAAAAATTATCCACTAAATACGCTAGCTTCTCTAAGCTCAGAGGAGATTGTGGAGGAGCAGGTGGGAAGATGTAACAGCTGGGAGGTAGGGAGATGTCAAATGTCACCTGTGAGACCCATCACAACCACTGCACTCAAGAACACAGAACCACGGTTATCTGCTCTGGATCCACTCGAGAATGTCCCCCCCCCCCCCGCAGAATGATCATGAAGAAGGAAGGAGCTTATGGGACCCAATCCTTACTGATGAGCCATCAGCTCTTCATAGATTCTGGGAGAGGGCGGCCACTGTCTTCAGTTGTGTGTCCACCGCTGAGCCCACTGGGCTCCATACCCACAATCACACAGATTCCCCTGGGTCAATGCAGTGAGTCCCAAACATAAAAGAATAGAGATGAATCCCAGAAAGAGATTTACAAGGAACTGCCAAGTGTGTCGTCAGGAGGTAGGAGAGGGTGGGGATGAGAGGGTTAATATACATTATGTGCACATATGAAGCTATCAAAGAAAAAGTCACATTAATTTTAAAAACTGTAAATGAAAAAAAAAAGATGAAGAACAATCCAGGAAGATACCTGGTATCTACCTCTGACCTCCATGTGCTTGTACGCACACACACACACACGTGCACGCACACACTCACATACACAGATGCACATACACATATGCACACGCACGAATGCACACATACTCATAGATGGGAAATGCCTGGACTGCTTGACAATGTTACTCTTCATTTCTTCCCTAATGAAGAGTTTAGGGGCTTTGGTTTCTCTGTGGTGATACTGAGAGCACAGGCAGAAGAGAGATAAGGTCTCAGTCAGGGGCAGGGTGCACACACCGGTTTCTCAGCACTTCAGAGGTGACGGCAGGGAAGCAGCAGTGCAGGTCAAACTCCTGCTCAGTTACACAGAGTGTTCAAGGTCAGCCTGAGCTACTTGAAACTGTCTCAACAGCAACAACAAAAAAAGGGCCTTGCTCTCACCCACACATTCTAATGGAGATGGCAGCTTTAGGTAAGCAATTACCAGATCCTTCCGGTCTGAGTCCATAATGCAGGGAAAGGTCTGAATGATATAATAAAGAGCATCAAGTCCGGGTGGGCAGCAGCACAAGGGCACTTCAAGCACTCCAACATGTTCCATCAGACTTGAGCACCAGCCCTTGAGTTGCCGGCAGTTAAAAATAAGTCGAAGGTGGCTAAGCAGTGTTCTGATGCACAATGACGGCAAAGGAGAGTTCTTTCACAGTGCTTCCCACGACCCTCTTCAGTTTGATTGGCTCTAACCTGAGATGAGAGGAATAGCGGAACCCTTGGGGTTGGATCCCCATGCTCAGACGAGTCCCTCTTCAAGGACCAGCCAATCTGCAGCAATCAACTTGCAAGCTGCCCAGCTGACCTGACTCCCCAGAAAATCAGACCTGAACCCCTAAGAACCTCCTCCCACATCTTTCGTTCCTTACTTTTTTTAGCCTCCTCCACTATCCTGCACCCACCTCCACCACTTCCTCCCTCCTGTTTCTTTTTCCCTCTCTCCTCTACTTCCCCATGTCTGTGCAGAACCCTCTGTGGCCTGGGCTGGAACCTTGCAGCCCCTTTGACTAGTATCTGCTAAAAGATCAGCCTTCCTCTCCTGACGACACATTTGACAGGTGCAGCCGTGGATCAGTTTCAGGGAAGAGGCCCTGTCTTAGAGAGATGCAGACTAGAGCCACCATGGTGTGGCTTTAAAGATACATATGTATCCAATGACAGAGTCAAATCTAACAGCATGCATACACTGTACACTTAACAATCAATCTTCTGTGACTCTCTCGCTCTCCCAACAGGATGGAGAAGCAGCGGGCAGGCAAAGACCCAGAAGTTCAGGGGGTCAAGAGTCTTGCGTGGAGGCAGAACCTTCAGCAGTCAGTGGAAGCACCAGGGTTAACATCTAAGTTTATTTAAATTTCTTCACCTCTTGAATGCAATTTTCTTCCCCTGCATCTGTGGGAGCTCTCCAGAGAAGCAGACCAATCGAGTTTATATAGAAACACAGAGACTTATTTTGAGGAGTTGGCTCACATGATCCTGGGGACTTGCAAGTCTGAGCTCTGCAGGCCAAAGCAGTGAGCTGAAAATGCATTTGGGAGTTGATGTTGCTGTTTTGAGACTGAAACCCGCAGGGCCGACCAGCAGGCTGGAGACAGACAGGGCTCCTCCTACATCCCAGTGCTAAAGCAGAATTCCTTTTGGGAACGGAATCTCCGAGATGGGAATACTTAGGGCTTGCACTAAGGCCTTCATTGTAGAAGATGAGGCCCCTCCTGCTTACGAAGAGTTTTACTCATGGCCAGTCAGCCGATTGAATGCTCGTCACATCTGCAAAATACCTTCACAGTGACATCTAGATGAATGTTTAGCCCGACGACTAGGCATGTGGCCAAGCAAGTTGACAAGTGAAATTAACCATCACACCCTCCTAGGGACATTTACACAAATCATCTCACTTAATCTTCACAACCTGAGAGGGAGTGGGGTTGCTGACGTTATCTGCCCCACCCGTACCCTGTAATGGCTAGAAGTGGGATATATATATATAAGGAAACCAGGACTCACACCTTGGTCTCCATTACGGAGAATAATGAGTCAGGACCTGGTCTCCATTACAGAGACTAATCAAGAATAAAGCAATGAGACCGATAGTAGACAGTGAACTTAGACGCAGCAGGAAAAAAATGCTGGAGTTATTTCTAGATGCCTCTCTGAGCCTCACGACACTGAGGGCAGCTGCGCAGACTCTAGAAAATCACATGCAAAAGCTGAGAGAGAAACTGATTGGCTGAGGGACAAAGAATAGGAGAGGCCATCTTATATTATGATTTTTGTGCCTTTCAGCCACCGACATGTGAATATGTCGATTATTGAATCAGGAACATAAGAAAGAAATAAACATGCTGGTCAGGTTTCTGCTGCTGGGGCAAAATACCTGAGATAAGCACCGTTATGGAGGAAAGGTCCGTTTCAGCTCAGGTTTCAGCCCGTGGGCACATGCACCTGTACTTTTGCACGATATGGAAGAACATCGTGGGGGAAGTGCGTGATGAACAAAGGTGCTCAACTCCTGGTGAACAGGAAGCAAAAAGAAAGAGAATCTAGTAGTGCTCGCTTACAATCCCAATATTCAGAAAAGAGAGAAGGTGGGGGGCGGGTGTAGAAGATTTGGGACTAGCCTGGGCTACTTAGCAAGTTCCAGGACGGCCAGGAGATGCACAGTGAAACTGCATGCCTTCAAATGAAAAGGGTAGTTGATGGGATCACCTGTAGTTCCAGAACTTGGGAGGCTAAAAGGGAAGGATTGCTGCCTGAGCCCTGCAATGTGATGCATAGGCTGCAGAAGGTCAGAGAGAGACAGAGATGGACAGATAAAAAAAGACACACAGAGACAGAGGTAGACAGATAGAAAGACAGACAGACACACACACACGGAGGGGAGGCCACTCTTAGAGTTCCAATATCCCCTTTAAAAGCATATTCACACACACAAACACACAAGCACACACACACACACACACACACACACACACACACACACACACACACTGCTGTGACCTAATGCCTCTACACTAGGCTTCACCTTCTAAAGGTCTCCCCACCTCCTAGTAGTACCAACAATTCTGGATCCCGCCTTTATCACATAGACCTCTATGGAACATCCAATGTATGAGCTAGGTGGGGAGATGGCTTGGTCAGTAAAACGTTTAGCATGGAGGCACAAGGATCTGAGTTGGGTTCCCAGCAGTCATGTAAAATGCCAGGCATGGTTGTGCATAGATATGTAACCCCAGGGCTAAGAATCCGAGTGGCTCACTAACTACTCTGTGGAGCCATGGGTGAGCTCTGGCTTCAGTAGGAGATTCTCTCAGTGTAAGGTGGCTAAGCAATTGAGGACGACACCAGAAGCCAGCCTCTGGTCTCCAGACAAACATTCATGTAGCCCCTTTCCCACCACTCAAAATATATAAGCCATAAGAATAAATAAAACTTTAGACAGATCCTCAAGACCTCATTTAACAGCATCCCTGCACTTTTCTTTGGATGCAAAGGAAAAGGAAAAAGCAGGTACCCAGGTCATCCTGGTCATCCACACTGGGATCCCAGTGCTGTGGGCTTCTTCCATAGAGCAGAACCCCTCATGAAGAGTGAAGATTTACCACCTTTGAGGCTATTCACAAACAGGAGCTTCCAACACTGAGGACAGTTCCAGGAAGAGTTTAAAAGTCCTTCAAACAACAGCAGTCTCACTGGGGAAGTGTGTGTTCCCTCAAGGCGATGCTTTGAAAGGGAATGAATGCTCTGGTTAAGGAAAAGTTCCAATTCTTCCCCCCTCCCCTTCTTGTCATTAGAAGGAGCTGATCACAAGGACATCCTCAAGTGCCTGATTGACTAATGCATGAAAAAAAGAACTGGGTCAAGATTGCAAAATTAAATCTCTCCCTGCCATACAGTCAACATGAACATAAAGAGTGCCAGAGAGTAGGCACCAAGGACTTCTGAGAGACACAAATGACGGACCAGGCCTGTCCCCTGAAATAGCCGCACTTGTACTTAAAACATTGTTCAGGCTAAGTGTGTAGGTGCAGGTATCTGAATCCCGGCACTCAGGAGGGAGGCAGAGGCAGGAGGATCACAAATTTGATGGCAGCCTTTTCAGCAAATCAAAATCTTGTCTGGAAAAATAAATTATCTGGGTCATGTCCATTGCCAGATTTGGCTATAGTCCAACAATTTGCCTAAATTATACTTTCTCTTTATGGATGAGGAGGAGATGGAGCCAGCAGAGTTTCAGCTGAGAAGAGTTCAGATGTACCAGACCCAATAAGCTAATGATGAGAGACTGAGGTTTGCTGCTAGAGGAAAGACCCTCCTGCCACAGGAAGCAGAAGCCCAGGTGCTGGCTCTGTGCCTGTAGCTGACGGTGGTCCAAGCCTTCCATGATCACTTTGAGTTGATGACCTCCAACTTCTCCTACCCAGAAATTTAATGATCAGGTGACTAGCCAGGCTCGGGAGGGGGCTCTATCTAATCAATGTGGGGCTTATGGCTCTTCTCTTTATCCGCCCCATCCTCCACATATTCCATCTGCTTCTTCCAACAACCAAAAGTGCCCTTGGGAACCAATTCAGTCTTCTTGTTTCTGTAGTACAGTGGTTCTCAATCTGTGAGTCGTGACCCCTTTGGAATTGCCTAAGACCATCAGAAAGCGCAGATATTTACGTTATAATTTGTGACAGTAGCAAAATTACAGTTATGAAGCAGCAATGACAATAATTTTATGGTTGGGGGTCACCACCCCATGAGGAACAGCGCTAATGGGTCACAGCATTGGGAAGGTTGACAACTAACGCTGTAAAACAAATGCAAGATTTCTGTCCTTTCTTCCTTTTCTCTTCTTTGATATTCTTACTTTTCCTTTCATACTTGAAAAACAAAATAAAAAACCATACACCACTCACCTTTCTACCCACCCCATCCCTCTGCCCTTCTCTGTGTGTCTTTTTCTTTTCACTTTCTCTCCATTCCTCCATGAGTAGACCCCAATTTCTTTAGAAAGCAATTCTCAGGGGCTTGAGCATGGTTTGTTTGATAAAGTGCTTGCCACAGAAGCATATGGACCTGGATTCAATCCCCAGAACTCATGTGGAAAAAGAAGTCAAACATGTGGTACATCTTTGTGATCCCAGCACTTGAAAGGCAGAGACTGGCTGATAGATCCCCAAGACTCAATGACCAGCCAGATCAAGTGAATTAGTGAGCTCCAGGCTAGTGAGAGACCATGTCTCAAAAATAAACATGGTTGATTTGAACATATGTGTACCCGTGTGCACATGCAGACATAGGTGTGTCTGCACACACACATACACACACACATTAATGAAGGAACTGAAAAGATTATTCTGAGTTACATGTCTCAGTCTCTGCCTACTGTTCCAGAATCAGGTCACATAACTCAAGCCTGTCCAATTATTGTTGTTTCAGTAGTAAAGCCATGACATAAGATGGGGTGACAGGGACCTATGTAGTAGCTTCAGGGAGGCTTTCTTTTTCCTTTTCACTTGACTTGGGCATGAAAAATATCAACCTGAAGTTGCTGGCAGCCATATTACCACCATCTCTTTTCTTTGAGCATAAAGATTCCTAGAGGCTAGCAGGATGGGAAATGAGAGATACTGGATCTAAAGTCTGTACATCAAACTTTCTATGGACTTTTTTCCATAATGTAAGACATTTAATTCCCAGTTTTCTCTATCCATCTTGAATTGTGGTTCTATCATTTATCATGAAGACATTGCCAATGACTATATCTGAAAGAAGAAATGAATACCTGAGACTTGGAAGAATTCAGAATTCAGATATGAGAGAGAGAGAGAGAGAGAGAGAGAGAGAGAGAGAGAGAGAGAGAGAGAGAGAGAGAGAAGCTAACATAACGGGTAGGATTTAAGAACTGTAGAGGTAGTCATGGCCTCAAAACATTCCACTGGGAAACCTCTGATGGGCCTAAGTTTTATTTCAGCTGTAGAACCCTATGTATAAATATATGCTTCCATGCTCATTTCTTTCTGATTATACTCTGCAATAGGACTTCTTTTAGGCCTTTGTCTATGTCTTTCCTACTCCCTATGTCCCCCTACTCAGTCTCCTCTGTACCCTCCTAACAACATCTGAATAATTTAGTCTAAATGCTGCTTCTACCAAGATGCTTTGTCTTCTGCCTAGGACAGATTCCATGGTGATGAACTTGATAATCAGTTCTGGAGGATCCAGCTCCCTGAGAGAAGTGCCTACCTAGGCAGGCAGGCCTGGGCTGTGTAAGAAAGCTTGCTGAGCAAACCAGAGGGAAGAAACCAGTACCGGGAATTTTTCAAGGTCTCTGCTCCAGTTCCTCCCTCCAGGTTCCTTCCTTGGGCAGCTGCTCCAGCTTCCCTCAGTGATTAAGTGTGACCTATAGGATAAAATCAGCCCTTTCCTCCACAAGTTACCTTTAGTCATGGTACTTCTAACAGCAGCAGATCAAACTAGAACACTGTGCTCCTAGTTCCCCAATCCCACTTTCTGCTTTGAACTTTCTCATTCAAAGAAAGTGTATTTCCTTGAGTTAAGACTACAGCAGTTGTTTCTCTAAGGATAGGCATACTTTGATGATAAGTAACACCAAGTGCTAGGACATAAGCTTCATGAGAGTAGAAACTTCTTTCCTCCTTATTGTCCCTTGAAGAGTGGCTGACATACACCAGAGGAATTATCAACATCTGCTGAATAAAAGAATGAGTCAGAGAGCATTGAAGTCTGAAGGCAGAGGAGAGATAGATTGCTCAATGCTTTCCAAAGGAGCCTATGCCAAAGAATTGATTTTTTAAAGAAGACTTTTGCATCTAAATAAGCAAGGGAATCAATGCAGACTATTTCTGAATGTTCAATGATTCACAATGCACATCAAAAAGTAAAGACTAGGGCTGGTGAGATGGTGCAGAGGGATGAGGTGCTGGCGACCAACACGACAAACTCACTTCAATCTCCAGCATCCTCAGGGTAGGAGAGAGCCAACTCCTGCAAGTCGTCCTCTGACTTCCATACACCAGCTCTATTGTATGTACCCATGTACGAACACACACACACACACACACACACACACACACACACACAACAAATGAAATAAATATACAAACAAGCAAATGGGAAGGAAAAGAAAAGAAAAACATAAAGACTGGCAACCAGGCATGCTGGCATACACCTATAATCCTAACACACAGGAGATAGAGGCAAGAGGGTTGAAGTCAGACATCTCTACATAGGGAGTTCTAGGCCAGCCCTACTATATTTTGAGATAAATGTAACTTTCAGAAGCAAAGCCAAAACCACAAAAGATTGAAACTTTCCACTCCGAAGATACTGATTCAACCTCATTTACCCATGAGTTTCCTAAACTTATTTGGGAGAGAATGTTTTTATTTATTTGGTGGTCTCAGTGTAGCATTTACTGATATCTTATGGAACTAAAATTCAAGGAACACACTTTGGGAAACACTACTCCAATGGTGTGAAAGAAAGTGGGACTATTAGGCGGTGTATCTTTGTCAGAGGAAGTGTATCCCTGTAGGGGTGGGTTTTAAGGTCTCCTATGCTCAAGCTACACCCAGTGTCACAGTCCACTTCCTGTTCCTTTGGCTTAAGAAGTAGAACGCTTAGCTACCTCTCCAGCACCGTGTTTACCTGCATGCTGCCATGTTTCCTGCCATGAAGATAAGGGACTAAACCTCTGAAACTATAAGCCAGCTTCAATTAAATGTTTTCATTTATAGGAGTTGTTGTGGTCATGGTGTCTCTTCACAACAATAGAAATCCTAGATAAAACAACTCTGCTTTCCAGTTTGCTCCATTTCCAGAGGAAGCATCAAAATTTCCATGTGTCCAGTGTTCTCTGTTTGCTGTGATTGCTCTGCTGGTATCTCCTCTAAGCCTCACAGACTATAGGACATGGCTCAGATAGCATCCCTGTTTTGAAGACAAGGAAATAGAGGTCTAGGAGGATTAAGGGATTTGCCCAAGGTCACACAGTTAGCTAGTAACAGTGATGCAAAGATCTCCCAGGTCTCATATTAATCTAGTTATCACCAATTAACACCTTAGCAGGTGTCTAGCTGATCTTTATCCATAAGTTGGAAACAATCTTTCTCGAAGATACTGGGAAGATCACTTTTGCCGAAAGAACATAAATATTCAAGAACATAAGAAATTTTAATAAGAATGTGGATTGGGAGGTGGGTCAAGGAGATGAAGCAGGGCATAGAGATACTTGCTACCAGGTGTGACAACTAGGGTCCAATCTGTGGGGCTCACATAGTAAGAAGGGTCATCTGACCTCAACACATGAGCTGTGATAACAAATGGGCATGCACTTAAATATACACACATACACACACATGTATGCACACACGCATACACACACATGTATGCACACATGCATACACACATATGCATGCACATTCACGTGCATGCACACATGTGCACCCACACGCAGTAGATAGATAGATAGATAGATAGATAAAATAAAAGTTAAAAGAATGATATAGATTGTCTTCTTCACTGACAACTGTAAAGAAATTAGGATGACTCAAAGTATCCTGCTTTCCCTTACTCTATGCCACATGCATTCCTCCAGCCCAATAGTGGCACACATACCACAGTGATCCCTCTTTGACTGTGACAGACATAATTAATCAATTACCATTCAGTGAGTCCTGAGAATTTCTCAGTCATGCCCTTCAGATTCAAATTGGCCCAAAGTCTCTTTGCTGCCTTTGCATCCTCCTTTTATAATGATCTCCATCACTCTACTTTCTTTGGTACCGGTTGTGTACCAATTTTCTCCAAACTGAAACATTCTTTCCAGAAAGGTGGGAAGTGGGACTGGTGAGACTTGGGAAGTAAACAAATTCTACAGGATTTGAATAGCTGACATTCACAAGATTCTCCTTCTCCAGCACTCGTCCCCAAGGCTGGAGAAGGAAGCCATGCATGACTGCTGGAGGAGGAGACTGAACTGTCCAGCTCTCACTAGGGCATCCTGAGCACTGTCAAGATGACTGCCAGTCTTGCAGAGAGCTCTGGGATGCAGCTTCTGTGAGTCATCACCCATGTTGGGGTGAGCTTTGCCACAGTGCAGTTGCTGTTGGGTTGTTCCAGATCCTGTAAGTAACCACTTATCCATACACCTATAGTAATCCCAATAAACTCTTTGTTCACCAAGTTGGACTTAGGTACAATTGTTTACTTAGATCTGTTGCAGGTTCCATATCTGAGGTGGATCTCTCTTTCTCTCTCTCTCTCTCTCTCTCTCTCTCTCTCTCTCTCTCTCTCTGTGTGTGTGTGTGTGTGTGTTTGTGTGTGTGTGTGTGTGTGTGTCTCCCCTGGAAGTCTCACAGAACACCGTCTTTCAGGATAACAGAGTCTATAACCTTATTTCTCCCTATGTTAAACATTCATTTTATTGCCTTGCATACACTGAGTATACTTCCCTCAAACCTCAAAGCCTTTGGTGCATATTTTTATAAAAGTGCAAGAATACTATTGCAAGATAATTGCACCAAAGAACTCACATTGATAATCTTAAGGCCTTATAAAAACTTTGTATTACCAAATGCTGACTATGGGGGGAACATGCCCAAATCATGCAACAGTAAGTTTCGTCATTCCTTGCTTTTGTACACACACACACACACACACACACACACACACACACATCACATCACATCACATCACATCTTGGTTGACAAAACTTGGGTTAACAAGAACTTTGAGAAACATAATCACAAAAGCCAAAAAGTAAGGTTAGTACATGTAAGAACTTTCCTTGATTCTGGAACTACAGATTAGGTCTTTATTCCTATTTTGGAAGGTGTTAGGGCCCATGTGTTGGATTTTTAAGGTTAGAATGTGCCCCTAACATGGCATTTGCTATGTTAAGTTCTGGGAGCCTATCATATTCCCCATTAGTGCTATGGACATGAGTTGAATCATGAACTTATATCACTGCCTGGGGGTTGGGGGAGGCAGCCTCCAAGCAGCACAAAGCTTAAAGGGAAATCCACAGTGTTGGCTCATACTGTGCTTTTCTATTTGAGGGGATTAGGGAAAAAGACACTCACACACTCTCTTGATGATTTCCATCAGTCTTTTTCTTTATTCTTTTTTTGTATTCCCTATTCTTTATTTTCCTGCTGATTTCCTTCTTTAATTCATGATGGTTTCCCTCTAACTCTCTTATTCTTGATGTTTTCTTTCTAATTCTCTCATTTGTGAAGTTTTCCATTCTTGATGTTTTCTTTCTAGCCCATATTAACTCTTTCTAACCATCTCTCTATTCTTTCCCATACAGCTTACATACCCCAGCAAAATCTTCAGACAATATAAAAATTACGTGGTTACATTTTCAAGTGAATGATTACAATGAATCAAAACAAACAATAAAAAATAGCATGCTTTCCATATCTCTTACACGATTAAACATTTTATGTATCATAGGTGGAAAACAAATTATCCCAAGAACCGATGTACATTCATACCCAAGCAACTTGTTATAGATTAACCATGTAGGTGAGCAAGGTATTCTTCTCAGTTAGCTCTTTTACTGGCAGGTTGCATTTTATACTTACAAAGAAAGAGTCGATTACTTTATTACTTATCTTGAAAGGTAATCTTATAAGGAATTTTAAAGGAATCACAAGCCTAAACTTTTATACATAAAAACAATCAGCCAGCTGTACTTTAAATATTTAGGATGCGTATCCACTCATTAATAATTTCTTATATCAGGAGATTGAGGGCAAAGTTGACATATTTAGTTAATGTTTTTTTTTTTCAAGGTTCTATTCATCTGTCTACCTACCTACCCTAAGCTCTGTAGCCTATAAGCACATTGTAGTTTCAAATCAATAACTTAGAACCTTAGCCAGATTTTGTAAAATTATGGCAGTGAAAGTCTTGCCACTGTCTGACCCCAGGAAGAAGAGCAACCTAGAAATTATCTCTTGGAGGAGTTCTTGGTGACCACTGAGACTGTCTCCGTTTAGGTAGAATAGACCTTCACCCATCCAGAGAAGGTGTTGAAAACTAATCAATATAGCCAAAAACCCATAGGTTTTATCTCTGTAAATTCCACTTCCCAATATTTTCCGAGGGTGCTTCCTTAGGTGTGGATTCTTTCCATGGCTTTCCTTCCTTCTTTGGGGTCACCTGTGCACGAGCAATGCATCTGGACACAATGTCTTTGACAAGGTTTTCTAGGTGAAGGATATAATAGCTGGGCCTGAGAAACTCAGCAGCTTTGGGTGCCCCAGATGGGTAGCCTGGTGGAGTTTGGCAACCACGTGTCTTCCAATAGTGGCAGGGAGTACAGGTCTCCCATCAGGCAAGAGGCATCCACCATTTACTTCCTGTTTGACATCGCCCCCTTTTGCCCATTTGGTTTCTTTTCTTTTTTGTTTTTTTTTTTTGTTTGTTTGTTTTGTTTTGTTTTTTTGTTTTTCGAGACAGGGTTTCTCTGTGGTTTTGGAGCCTGTCCTGGAACTAGCTCTTGTAGACCAGGCTGGTCTCGAACTCACAGAGATCCGCCTGCCTCTGCCTCCCGAGTGCTGGGACTGGCTGCTGGTTTCTTTTCTATGTGTAGTGTGGGCACTGGAGAAATTCAGGTTCAGGCAGCATAACCAAAATTGGGGGAGGACCCACAGGTACCTTTCCAGGGGACAAGTCAGCTGCCTTATACCCTTGGACCTCAGTGAGTTCCCCTTGTCGGTCCCCTATGCAGTGGACAATGGTTTGCCTCTTTTGGCAGCCATGTGACCTCTATCTCGTATGACCATGATTTCCTTGTTTCTGATTTCCTTTCTGGCCGAGGTGAGAAGCACCCTCTCCCTATACAGGGCCCTGTGTACGCAGGCTGTGCCAGATGCACACTGTCTGTGTACACAGTGATGACTTTTCCCCCAGTGAAGTCCCTGGGTTAACTCTCAGTTCTTTGCTTTGAAGTGCCTTGCTTGAGAGACTAGGACTCTATTATCCTATCTAAGGTGACAACTGTGGGCCTGGCATTCCTTTTTCCATCCTGAACAAGACTGCTTTCAGCAGGGTAGAGTGCTTCTTCATCTGTTAGGTCAGGTCTGACAGTGAGCTGCCTCCGTCTCTTCCAGGAAAACCTAGAGGGACTCTCTTAGGTTTATCACCTGACAGTAGGCAGGCTGGGTTGATGACTGAAGTTTTACACAATTGGATACTGGGTTGGTCTAAGAGGAGTGCTTGAAAATGGGATATTCAGGTGTTAAACATCCATCTCACTGGGGTCCCCCTTGGGAGGTCTTTTACTAGGGTGGAGTGGTTAGAAACAATTCTTGGCCCAAAGAAAATTTCTCACTTCCTTTCATTAGCATGGCTGTAGAGCAACTGCCCACAAATAGGCTAGCTAGCTGGTAGAAAAAGGATCGAGTCTTTTGGATAGGCAGGCCCCTATTTACAGGGTCCCAGTGTCCAGGCAAGAACTCCTTTTGTGATACTCCAGGCCTCACTCACATACAAGTATAAGGGCTGCCCCAGAAGTTCCTGTACCTGTTCCTTTGTCTTGGAGATGAGAATCTGCCATATCACCAAGTGTTGGCTCTGGGACAGTTCTCATTTACCTCCTACCAAGTTGTAACCCAATAGGTCATACAACATACCACAAAGTTGGGTCTTCTTGACTGAGACCCAATATCCGAGGGCCTACAGTTCCTCTAACAGACCCTGAGTGGCCTTTTACACTCCTGTTTCTGAAGCTGTGAAGTCATTCTTATACTATAACAGGGTGCTCCTGGGGTACCTTTGCTGGAAAATTAGGAGATCAGCTCTTGAGGCCTCATCAAAGTGTACGGGAGAGTTTTCTTACCCTTGTGGAAACCTTGTCAGAGTCAGTTGGTCATCAATTCTCCCTCAGGGTCCACTCATTCAAAGGCAAAGTGGGCTGGCTTCTATATGTCAACAGGAGAGAAAAGAAGGCGTAATTTAAGTCCAGAACTGTGTGTACTTGCTTCTCTACTACAGGAGACTCAGAGAGGCTGTAGGGGTTGGCAACCCTGGGATGGATGGTATCTATTCTTTTGTCCACCTCTCTGAGATCTGGCACTGGTTGGTAGTCCTGGATGCCCAGTTTTAGAACTAGGAGCAGGAGATTCCCAAGGAGAATGGCAGGGAATGAATACCTTGGGAACAAAAACTTTATAATACTTTATAATACTAAAGAAATATAATTATGCTTATTGCTCTTTTAATTCATCTGCCTGGGCTGGAGCCAGCATGTTTTATCTTCCTATTTTATATTTCTAATTTTAGTTCCCTTGTTCTAACAATTGGATAGTCTATCTTAACTCCAAGTAATTAAAAACAAAAGTCTAGACACTGAGCTGGAGTTATCTTCGTAACAGAGAACTTGCTTGCCATACAGAAGGTCCTGAGTTGAACCCCCCACCACTTCCCCCAAATGAATAAATAAATAAATAAATGGAGCTTAATTTAAACTGAATTAGTGTGGCCTTAGGAACCATAGCTTTGTACAAAGCTTTACAATAAGAAAAAGGTCACTGAGACACAGCCAAGAAGCAGGCGACATTCTTTAACACTAACTACCTTAGTCTGTTTGAACTACTGTAACAAAAATCCCTAAAAGTCAGTAGTTTACACAGAAAGTGAGTTCTCATAGTTAGAAGGTAAAGATCAAGGCATCCCTTCCTGATTCATACATGGCCACCTTCTCACTGTAACCACATTGGGCACAAGTGCAACTTTCTCTTAAGCAACACTCCTAGAAGCCCTGCAGTATTTGACTCATCACCTCCCCAAATCCTCGCTTTCTGATCCTAACACTTTGGGGCTAGGATTCCAGCAGAACGACAGGTGGAAAGACAATGGTATTCAAGCCATATACCAATAAGGATCTGTTTTGTCCTTTGACCCAGGTAAAGAGGGGCTTTACTCATGGGTGCCTGTTTGCTGACTGTTCTGTCTATTTCTCTCCCTATAGAATATGCACTCCCAGGAGCCAACAGAAAGCATCACCCATTTCTTTTACAGGACCCAACACCCTAGAACTTTCTGTCTGGATGGCCCAATTCACACCTGGGGGTCACGCAGACCTCTCCCCAGGAGGCCATTCTTCTTATGAGGTATGATTAGGGATTAGTGAAGGACTTGGCAATGCCCAAGACCTCCATGGTGGGAAATGAAGTTGCAGGCTCCCCTTGACCTCACATTCCATCAAAAAACCTGAGTTATCTAGGAGTGGTCCATTCAAACTGGGCCTTCTGCAGCATCACAGACTCCTGTTGTTAAGGTAGGAGGCCAGTGAGTGTTTTAAATTTCCCGACTTAATTGATACCTAGTCACACGTGTATGGGTACACTTCCGTTTGTACGCACTCACATGTTGGGCTTCACAAGTCTTACACTCGGACTTGACTGCCTTTTTTTACCATTTAGTTCTCAGAGCAGTCTTGCCCAATGTACGTTACACTTGTTCATCATTCAAGGCCACCTTCAGGTATAATTCTAACTCTAAATAGAGTGTGTCATGAAGACTCATCTCCACCCTGGACTCAAACAAGCTTTTGTTTATGTACTGCACACACATGGGATTTATCAGCTTTATGACTTCAGCAGTTTAAAGATTACACAACAATTTCTTTTTCCCCTCAATCAATTGTATAATACAGGTAAAAATGTGATCTACTCAGATGTAGAAGATTGTTCTTTCTATCTTCCAAGACCGTGTAACTTGCTACAAGGAAAAGCTGTACCTTCCCACTCCACCTTGAGGGGGTTTGTGGAGTGTTTCTTTGTGTTTCTAATTAGAAAGACAGGGAGTGGGTGGCTTTGCAAATGTCCTGCTTTACCTGGGTTTATTGGGAGAGTCCCATTCCTTGAAAAACAGTTACCCAACACTAACAAACGCACATCTGCTGTCTCTCTCCACTGTTTCCAGATGATGATGCCTGAACATCTGGGTAGGGGCACAGCTTTCCCTGAAGCCTGGCATGCATCTGAGCCGAAGACTGCTCATCTCTGCCAACCTACCAGTCAAAGCCAACTGGGCAACCATGTGGCTTTCCAGGGGCCAACGGATTAGGAACTGCAGAGAGAAGAGGAAAGAACTCATCTAAAGGGTTACATCCCAATCTACTACTGTTAGTTCTGATAAATAAATACAGCAATAAAATGACCCCTGCTGTCATATTTCTATATGCACACAGCAGTGCACAACTCCAACCATCATCAGAAAGGTTTCCTCTTGCAGCAGGTGGTATTAATACAGAAACCCACAACTGGTCTAAATCTCTACATGAGATATCTTATCACATGTCCATCAAGGCTTGGGGATCTCTTTAGAAAAAGGAAGGGAGAAGATTTTAAGAGTCAGAGGTGATGGATGGCTTTAAGGAAGCGGTGTTTTGCAAACACAGCAGGCAGATGATCCACATGAAATGCACAGGGACCTTGATAGCATGTCCAAGACTTGTACAGGTAATGGCCCAACATGGAGGAGGAGAAGTTGCACAAAGTCCCACCCCTAGACAAAATGCCATTGATAGCCACTGGCAGAGGGAAAATCAGGTTTTGTCAATGAAGTGACACTGTGTACATCAACCACACTCCACAGCAGGTCACATGCTCAGAACTAGTTAGCCAACCCAAAACAAACTCCATGTTTGTTTTATAAGAGATAAAGAATATCAAGTTGGTAGGTAGGAAATCAGTGGAGGAATCTGAGAGGAGATGGGGGAAAGGAAATAACATGAACAAAAATATTATCTGAAATTCTCAAAGAATAAATGAAATGATAATATGGAGTTGGGCATTTTCAAGTCAACAAATAAACTAAAACCTGAAGTCAAAGTTCACACTGTGTGGGGGCTTCTAAGCAAATACACCAGGTGGTGTCTTGTGGTTGGAGGGGATATTCTATTAGCCTAAGTGGTTGGGGAAGACTTCTCCAATCATGTATCATTCAAAGTGACTCTGAGACAAAAGAAGCAGACAGCTGCCTTCTAGAGGTTCTCTCTGTCCTCCTCTGGGCCTATTCCATCAGTAGGAAAACCCTTTTCCCCCATTCCATAAAAGATATAAACACCACTGTTCCCCTGTTCCCCTGTGTTCAAATCCACCACCATGGGCAGTTTCAGAGTCTTGGAGGCAGCAGGATGATGCTCCAAGTCTCCATGTGTAGTAATAGGAGCGGCAGGGCTGCATCCCCAGCACCCCGGCTGCCTGTCTAGCTTATGCCCCGAAATAATTACATGGACACTGTATTCATTTAATCACTGCTTGGCCATTTCTATCTAGCCTCTTCTAGGCTAACTCTCGCACCTGAACTAGCCCATCTCTAATAATCTGCTGTAGCCCACAAGGTGGCTTACCAGGGAGATTCTAGCCTACGTCCATCCTGGGTCGGAGCTTCATCGCGTGTGCCTCAGAGAGCAGAGCTCTCGCCTCTGCCCGCAAGAGTGGAGCATCGTGTCTCTCTGAGGCGTCTGCCCCCGAGCGGAGATCTGTCGAGTCTGAGCTCACTTCCTCTTCCTCCCAGCGTTCTGTTCTGTTTACTCCTCCCACCTATGTTTTAACCTATCAGGGCAAGCAGCTTCTTTATTTAATTAACCAATGACCTTCCTCCATCATCCATGGGTTTACTTCACATCATTGTTTACTGGAAAGGGATGGGGTAGTGGGAGGAGTCCACTCTACCCTCCATTCCTAAGACATCCTTCACAAATTCCACCCCTGAGTTCTTATAGTCTTTCTCTTTCACAGGTTGGAGGTGGATGAGAGGAAGGAGGAACAACTTTTGCTGCCTCTCAGTAACTCCTTATAGATTTGTTTAATATCAATCTGCTTTTTCCAAAAAGATGGGTTCATACCTATCAACCACTGCTCTACTTTATAGAAACAGAGCAACCTCTAGGAAATCAAGGAAAGTCAAGTTAATATCTTGGAACCTTAGTCCTTGCCCTTTGTGGAGCTTACTCCATCCGTCATTTCCTGGAAATAGTAGGATCTCCTTACTTTTCCAGGAGAGTGGTATTCCATAAAGAAAAACTTGTTGACTCCACTGGGCAGAGAGGGCATCCAGGTCCTTCTCACAGTCCTGAGGTGTGTGCTGTCAATCTCAGCAGGAAAGGATGCCATCCTACTTTAGTGATGCCTGCCCACACTGGGCTTAGGAGGGTGAGTCGAAGCACAGCCTTATGTGCTCACTGTCGCTGCTCTAAGGAAGACCTCACGGAGACAGAGCTTGTAAGAGCCAACCTCCTAGGCCATAACAAACTATTTTGCAGACTAACATGACCAACGAACTGCTCCATCTCAGTATCTTCTTCTGCCGTTCACATCAGTGAGGTTTGTTCGAAGCACACAAATGTAAACACATATAGCATCTCAGTTGTTTTTCAAGGCAAATGAGTGTGGGGTATTTTATCTGCATGATCAGACACATCCAAATTGGGACTTCACCATACGTTTTACTTCAGGGAAGCTGGAAATGATCCTGTGTTGTGTAAACTTTTCAAAGAGTATGACATTCGATTGAGACTATAGCTGTCAGCCTGGGCCACCATACTGTACCGTGTCACCGGGATGTAAGGCCACAGGGCTGTGAAGTCATTCAACTTGATCAGAGCTCTACAGCAACCTCAGCAGGACACCTAGAGAGATGGCTGTTCACACAGTGACCCAAAGTCAGGACTTATCGGCTAGTCCTAGGTGGAAAATCTAATAAGCCACTTAAGCCCATTAAAAAGGTGATTCAGCCATGGCTAATGACCCACAATAAAATAATCCTGTTAGAATCCATTGTGTAAATGTCTGCAAGCAGAAAAGAGTTTGACAAGGGTAGAGCACATTAAGAAATAAATTATGCGAATGGACAAAAAAGGGACTTTCTCTGTTAGAAGTCAGCCTGCCTCCTTCCCTGCTCTTGTCTTGGTCTTACAAGTTCTAGGGAGATTTCTGAGCCCCAGGGCAAAGGGAAGGCATCTGTGTTTATTCATTCAGTTACTTCCTACCAGAGAGCAAAGCAACCGGCATGCTTTGATTGACTGACATTTGAAGTCAGGACAAGGGTAAAGAAAAAGAAATAATCTAAGTCAAATCATTCTAAAACCTTAGGCTATCAGAAGGCAGGGGCTCTGGGAAAGGGCCTGACTGCCTGGTGAATTCCAGAGGGGCCAAGGGACTTCTCCAAGGCCATGGGGTAAGTGGACAACAGAGCAGGGCCCAGATTCCTAGTTGAGACCCGAGCCCAATGTTTCTCCCTGTGGTGGTTTGAATGAGGAATGTCTCCCATAGGCTCAGGAATCCGAACACTTAGTCCCCAGTTAGCAGAGCTATTTGAGGAGTTATGAGGCCATTAGGAGGTGGAGCCTTGCTTAAAGAAGTACATCACTGGGGTGGACTTTGCAAGCTTATAGCTTCTCTTTGCTCTATTCGTGTGGTTCAAGATGTGACCTCTCAGCTCTCGTCGGGCTGTCTGCAGCCACACGCTGCTTCCTCAGCTGCTGGACTTCCTGTAAGCCAGCACAACTCTTCCTTTTTATCATCGTTGCTTTGGGTCATAGTGTTTTATCCCAGCTATAGGAATGTAACAAACACTGCTTTTTCTTTTTTGTTTCAAGAGACCAGTCTTATTATATACATGTGCCCATCTATGTGGGACGCATACATCTTTATGTAAACATGTGCATATGTGTATGTAGGTGCCTGGGTGTGCCAGTGCATATAGAGCTCGGAGGACAATGTCAGATATTTTCTTTGATCACTCGACTTTTTTGTTCCTCTTTTAAAAAATTGTTTGAGAATTTCATGCCTTGGCATAATGTGTTTTGATGGAATTGACCTCCCACACCTTTCTGCAAACTCTTCCTAGACATTGTTGCCGCTTTCCCCTCCCAGCTTCCGGACTCTCCTTTAATCCACCAACGCAAGTTAGTGCCACCTGCATGCACTCGGGGTACAGAGTCACCCACAGTAACATGGGAGCCTTCTAGGGACTGAGAAGAACCTGGAATATGAAACGCTACCTTGATTTTTGAGACAGGGTCTTGTTTTTGAACCAGGAGCTCATTGACGCAGCTTTCCAGCCTAGCCAATGAGATTCTGTCTCTGTCTGTCTCTGTCTCCTTCAGTATTACAGTTGCAGACTGGAGACCCTCATGACCAGGTTTTTTATGTGAGTGCTGGGGCTTCAGACTCAGGACATCGTGCATGTGAGGTGAGCAGTTCTCCAGCAGCTCCAGATGTGCTTATCTTTGTAGAACCATTTTAAATTCCTAGAAAAATCTAGCAGATGATCTCTTTTATCACCTGGTATATAGTTGTGCATTCATTTGGTATGCATGCTTCTGCATGTCACGGCACACATGCGGAGGTCAGAGTTGGGTCTCTCCCTCTACCATGTGGGATCTGCAGTTCAAACTCAGGTTCAGAGGCAAATGTCTTTAACCAGAGTCATCTGGATTACTAGTTAGCTAACTAGATAGATAGATAGATAGATAGATAGATAGATAGATAGATAGATAGATAGATAGATAATATAGTTATTTTATTCTTCTTTCCTATATTACATCCTGACCACAGCTTCCCCTCTTTACACTCCTCCCAACCTCTTCCTCATACCTCCCCTCAAGAACCTCAAGCTACACAAGCATAACATACGCAGAGGACCTAGCACAGACTTATACAGGCTCCGTGATTGTCGCTTCACTCTATGAGAGTCCCCATGATCCCACTCTAGTTGAGTCTGTGGACTGTGTTATTGTACTGTCCTTGACCCTTCTGTCTCCCATAATCCTTCCTCCCCATCTCCTGCAGGCTTTCTTGATCTTCCTTAGTGTTTGGCTGTGGGTCTCTAAATTTGCTCCCATCAGTAGCTGGATGACCGCTTTCTGACAACAGCCAAGCTAGGCACTGATCCACGGTTATAGCAGAATATCATTAGTAATCATTTCATTGACTTTTTCTTTGCCAGTCATGTCTGGTTCTATCCTAGGTTTCTGGTTGCTTACCACACAGGCAGAATCAGGCATGGGCTCCCTCTCATGGCATGGGCCTCCAGTTGGACTAGTCATTGGTTGGCCACTCCCACAAGTTCTGCACCACTACTACCCTGGCATATCTTGCAAACAGGACAAATTGTAGGTCGAAGATTTCATGACTGGGTTGGTGTCTCTGTTCCACCTGGAAGCCTTACCTGGTTACAGAAGAGGGTCAATTCAAGCTCTGTATCCCCCCATTACTAGCAGTCTTTGTTAGGTCACCCTCATAAGTTCCGGGGTTTCCACATCACCCCCAAAAGTCCCCAATTCCAGTCATCTCTCACATCCTCTGCCTGATCCTTCCTATTCCCATCCCAGGCCCCCTGGTTAAGGCTTACCGTTTACATATTTCTGTTAAGTAAAATCCTTAGTCCACAGTAGAATCCACTCTGAATAATACAGGTCTATGGGTTCAGATCAATGCACCCTTATCTCTTCATTATCACATCATATAAAATATACTACTTTAACTGCCATGTGGTGGGGTTAGAGATGTAGCTCAGTGGTAGAGCACTTGTAGAGACTGCCTAAGGTTTGAGTTCAGCTCCTAGTACAAAAAAGAAAGGGGAAAAGGCCTCTTGTTTAATATCTGATCTTTCAATTGTCAAAAAGTTTCCCATTTTGAATCCTCAGCTTGTAATTCTTAGAGACCGCCCCAGGCATAGCTCCCCTCAGATTTATTTTTATTTTATATGTATGAGAGTTTCGACTTCATGTGTATATGTTCTCCATATTCATAACTGAAAAAAAGCATTGGATCCCCTGGAGCTACAGTTTCAGGAGGTTATGGATTCTGTGAACTAAACTCAGGTCTTGGGCAAGATAAGGCAGTGTTCTTAACCACTGAGCCATCCCTCCAGCCTTCAGTGGGGCTCTCTTAATAAGAGCTTGGGTTCTAATATTCTTCATACCTTTCAATTTGTTGCTAAAAATACGCGCATTTAAGTTAGTAGAAGCATCACAAAGTGTTTCAGCAGCCTTTAGGCTTTGTGTTTGTTTTTGGTTAAGAACTCGAAGACGCTATTAGACGGAGCGTCTGAGGATGAGCCCTTCTGCCTTCACCACAGTGGGTCTGGAAGAGAGACCCAGAGAATCTCAGCCTAACTACCTACTCAGAGAGTGTGAACACCATCTCCACAGTCTCCCTTTTGGAATCCAGTCACTTGCTATGATCCATCTTCTCTGCTTTGTCAACACCATTTTCCAGAACAGAAAGAGAAATCTCTTCTCTACAGCATATTAAAGAAGCAGACCCTAGAATTAATCAAATTAATGAAGAAGAAAAATCAATGAAAGTAATTATCACAAATAAACTTGGGAAAACAAACAATGTATTTACTGAACCGTTCCCTTAGCCCCTGGGTGTTTGACTTCAAAGAATCAAAGTTTAAAATGAGGTTCTGACTGTACAAATGAGATCAGGTCAGAAAAGAATGGATGTGAGGACTTCTGAACATGGTCCTGTCCAAGATGGGTAAGAACCCAGAGGAAGCCTGGTCGTGCTGTGCGCACCCCTAGAGCCGATCACGAACCACTGCGAATTTTCAGAAGCTAGACGTATCTTCCATCCAGAAAGTCTGTTTCAGGAGACTTCATCTGAAGGAAGTAATCACCAAAGTGCTCCAAATTTTAGCAGAAGTGTGTTCAGTGGTTTCGTCATACAATGGGAAAAGAGAGGCAGGTTATACCATGGCATTCAGTACCGGGGAGACAAAGGATGTTCATGTGTCCTTCTAATGACAGAATCCCCGTTCCTTGCCTGCATGGGGAGAAGTCTCCGTTGGGGAACATTCATAAGTCAAGCCCCATTTTTTACAACCAAATCAAATGAAGCATCCCCCCCCCACCCATTCTCGTTGTCTTATGGGTCACACGAGCCAGGTGCCCCTTCACAAAGCCTTGACTAGGGAACAAATACAGCAAGCCCCAGGGACAGGCCACTTCTGTTGGCAGCAGCTGAGGGTCCTGTTGCTAACTGTGTTTTTCCCTCCGTAGATCCTGTGGCTATCTTATAAGAGCCTCTTCAGAACATGGGATGTACTCACTCATATTTGGTTTCTAGCCATAAATAAAGGACAGTGAGCTTATAATTCGCGATCCTAGAGAAGCTAATTAGAAGGTGAATCCAAAGACAAACATATAGGCATCCTCCTGAATATTAACCTTCATCAGTTGATGAAAGGAGACAGAGACCCACATTGGAGCACTGGACAGGAATCTCAAGGTCCAAATCAGGAGCAGAAGGAGGGGGAGTATGAGCAAGGAACTCAGGACCGCGAGGGGTACACACACACACTGAGACAATGGGGATGATCTTTCGGGAATTCACCTGGTCTTGGTCTAGCCTGGGTCTGAAAAAGCATGGGATAAAACCGGACTTACATAGCAGACAATGAGGACTACTGAGAACTCAAGAACAATGGCAATGGGTTTTTGATCCTATTGCACATACTGGCTTTGGGGGAGCCTAGGCAGTTTGGATGCTCAACTTACTAAACCTGGATGGAGGTGGGCGGTCCTTGGACTTCCCACAGGTCAGGGAACCCTGATTGCTCTTCAAGCTGATGAGGGAGAGGGACTTGATCGGGGAAGGGGGAGGGAGATGGGAGGCGGTGGGGGGGGGGGAGGCGGAGATCCTTAATTGAATAATAAAATTTAATAAAAAAGAAAAAAAAAGAGCCTCTTCACTTTATTTCACCAGGGGTGGTTTCTGTGACTTGCAAACAAAAAATGGAACAGACACAAAGAATCATCACACGCACCACGAAACATCTATTCTGTGCAATATTGCTAGCCTATCAGAAGTCCTTCCCCAAAACATATTTAAGGATGTGGGGAATAATACTGAGACCTGTGTAGACCAAAGCCCTGTAAATCAGTGTGCATCCACATAATTTTTATAACTTTACCTGTAGTTGCAGTCAGCCTATGTCTGTTGGTTTGTGTGTATGACAATATTAGAAGAAGGCATACATACATTTTAGCAGGTCTTTTCATTTTTTCTGAGGATGAATAATATCTCCTCTACCACCCAAGCCGTTCTTTCTTCAGAATTAGCCAACAAGCCATTTCCTTCAGAAAGCATCACCAGGCCTCCTGTAGGTCCCTCCTTTGTGTTTCCCTCCTTTGTGTTTTGAAAGCAGGCATCATAAAGGTGTAACTGCCAGCCCCTTCTCCCTGAACAGTCCTTGTCGCTCACTCTCCTGTGTCTCATGTAGCAGCATATGCTTGTAGAAGAGGCTCACTATAAATTTATGGACTAGATATGTATGAACAGGATTGTGACAATAAGCAAGAAGAGTGACATCATTCCAAAGTTAACCAAAACCAGAGATCTGCAGGTGAAAACAAAGACAGAAAGCAGTTGGTTTACAGCGATCAAACTACATGTGACAATGGAGGGACAAATCGGACCCGGCAGTCTGGACAGATGTGATGTTGTCCAGCTTATTACATTGGCATGGATGGATAAAACATAGCTTATTTCCCCTGATGCAAATCACTTCCAGCCACCGCCTCCCCTCCCCTT
This sequence comes from Microtus ochrogaster, assembly GCF_000317375.1. Taxonomy (NCBI): domain Eukaryota; kingdom Metazoa; phylum Chordata; class Mammalia; order Rodentia; family Cricetidae; genus Microtus; species Microtus ochrogaster. The sequence goes on along the minus strand of NW_004949128.1, from coordinate 1,772,191 downwards.
TCTTCTCTGCTTCATCCAGTACCTGCCTTCTGAGTACATCTTCTGAGATTGCCATCAGTTAAATATTGCATTGTCTTTGAGTGATTTTCGTACACTGTGGCTCCTCACTGCATTTTCAATGCTCTTCTAGTTCCAGACAAGCTACAGACTGTTAATTTTTCCCCCTGCTTTTGCCTTGCCCAAGGAAATTGAAGATAAACTTTAATTTCCTAATGGAGGGTTATGGGTGTTTTGTGTGGCTCAGAGGGGGAAAATGAATAATTATTGTTTGGTGGGATTACAGATCAGTGGGGGAGTTTTTGAAGTTAGTGAAGCTACACAATAACTTGGCCCCTTGGCTGCCCATTCAGTGGTCTGTTTCAGAATCAACAGCTGAGGTCTCCTTGACCCCTGCCCTCCATCTGTCAATCACTTCCAGGAGCTGTATCTATAGGCATCAGATCTGAACGTTGAGCTCTGTCGGAAGACTGGGTGAAGCTGTTCTCATAGCTAGTTAGCTAATGTTCAACCACATTCAACAAAAGGAAAAGTTTTGCTTTGGGGTAAATCAACAATCTCTGAAAGGAAAATAAACAAGGGTATTTACAGAAACGTTGGAAGTCCCAGGCCTGGGCATGTCAACACAGAGGCAAGCAGTGAAGTGTTTGTTGCTAAGTACCCTGTAGCAGCGCAAGGGACGTGTGTCTACAGAGTCTCTCTGTCTTAGCAGAAGCTGAGTGTGGCGTGGGGCCAAGTGGAGAAAGCAGAACAAATCCTTATTTCTTGGGGGAAAGAAATCAGCATATTGACTTTTGGCAAAAATGGTTCTCTTTGTTTTAGTTTTATGCCTTCCTTGGGAATCTATTTTTATTAGAAAAATACATAAAGCCAGCAGCAAAATGATCAAGAAGTGTTTTTTTGTACATCTACTATGTTATAAGATTTTACATAGCAACAAACATGGAAGAAACGGTCCTTAGACACACACAAGCATGCAAGTGTGTACGGTGGGGGGGGGAGGGGCCTTCATTATCTGCTAGATATATTAGTGCATGGATATATCGTTTTCTTTCTACTTAACTTTTTTTCTTGTTTCTACATGGTCTCTATGGTCAAGAATTTCATTCTGACAATGACCATCCCTTCCCGTAGACAAACAACTACTGTGGCAAACAGCGTGAGAAAAACAATTTTTTCATTAGATTTATTTTTCATATTTAATTACCCATATGTGTGACGGGGTATATACCGCTGAGTGCTCACTGAAGCCAGAGGCATTGGATCCCAGGAAGCTGGAGACACATATGGTTGTGAGCTGCTTCCCACTGGGTGCTGGGAACCAAACACAGGTCCTCTGCAAGAGCTGTGCACAATCTTCGCCACTGAGCCATCTCTCCCGCCTCTGATTACATACTGTATCTTTTCCCCAGCTTTGGTTTAATCCATTCATGAGATTATTCCTTGGGAATAAGATGCTTGAGTCCCAAGGGACATATGCATAGAAGATATGCATGACTGATTGTGCACCGTCTCTGTGATGCAGGGACATTGCATCTAATCCTTTCCTAGAGGGCTCTTTCTCTGTGTGAGCCTAGATACTGCTTCAGAACCCTTTTTAGCACACTCAGGTAAGTAGTTGCTGCTATTCAGCCTCAGTAGCCCATCGCTAGAAAACAAATCCATAAAGTTGGACAGAAATCACGATAGTAAAACTTTGCCTTGGAGTTGCACCAGTGGTGGGGAAAAAAAATAACACTTTATTTCCACTTCCTTATAAAAATCAACAGATTCAAGATTTTCCTTTCAGCCGAGTCACAGTTCCCTGTAGTCCTTTTGCTCACTTTGGAGTTTCTGAATCTTCAGCAGCTAACTCCTTGTCCACAGGGCTCCATCAGAGCTAACAACTTCACAATGCAGACTGCTATTCTCAATTCAATAAGTATCGTCAGGGTTTCCGTGGAAGTGGAAGATTTCCTTTGGCTAAACTGGCAATTGTCCTTTCTGGTCGATGGGAAAGAAGCCTCCCAGTGTAGTGGGAGATCCTGGACTGGGTCCTTGCTCAGTGGATTGCCAAGCAGGCACAGAGGCCTGGGTTCCATCCCCAACACTGCACACATAGGTTGTGGTGGTGCACACCTAAATCATAGCACTCCAGAGGTGGAGGATGGAGAATCAGAAGTTCATGGTCATCTTCAGTTACATGAAGAGTTCCAGACCAGCCTGGGTGACACTGAAATCCTCTCTCAAAAAATAAAAGGGAGGAGGAAGGAAGGGAGGGAGGAGGAAGGGAGGGAGGGAGAGAGGGAGGGA
>NW_004949128.1:1760173-1769802 GCF_000317375.1 Microtus ochrogaster | reverse complement strand
GGAAGAAAAGAAGGAAGGAAGAAGAAGAAAGGAAAGATGGAAGGACATCAGGCATTTCTCCTATCTCCTTAGAGAAACTAAATTGAAACCATGAAGCCAGCAAACCAAGGATCCATCCCTTTGTCTCTCTATCCAGGAAGTGTCCTCCTGGGAAAAGTTATGGCCTCTCTGGTACTTCCCCAGGGACAAGGCCTGGCTACTGCCAACCACAGCCTCCTGTATGTATACTGTCAAGGCCTTCCAGCCCCCAAGATGGTTCCTGAACACATTATCTTCTGCTCTAGAATTCCCCAAGTTCTGTTTATTTCTTTTTGTCCTCAAATTTATTGCTCCCTCTCACCCCTCCTTAGTCTAGAGGGTACCTGTTACTTGGTTTAGCTAACTTCCCTCTGCTCTGGTTCTTTGACAGCAGCCTCTTTACTCCATACCACTCCATATCCATCCGCAGCTCACTGTCCCTCATTAGGGCTTCTAGACGGGACTGCAGTTCTAACTCCCTGCCCATCTCTTAGGAACAATGAGTGTGTGGCCCACACATCCCTGGCTAGAATGGGCTGTTACAAAGCATGGCCAGAGAGACTTTCTAGTTGTTCCAATCTTCTGAAGTGGGTTGGGAAGCCACTGTGCTCCTCTGAGGTTAGTGGTTTAGTTCATGTAAACTCAGAACTGGCCTTACAAAAGGCCACTGTGTCCTTTTGCCCTCTGCCATGGTCAAAAGCTCATTTTCAACCAAAGAGGCATTGTAATAAGGTCAGTTTGTCATTCCGGCCACTCAGCCCTGAAATAATCACACAGAAACTATATTATTTAAATCACTACTCGACCCATTAGCTCTAGCTTCTTATTGGCTAACTTTTATGTATGAATATAACCCATTTCTATTAATCTGTGTGTTGCCACGTGGCTGTGACTTACCAACTAAAGTTCTGGCGTCTGTCTCCCATGGAGCTACATGGCTTCTCTCTCTACTCTGCCCTTCTTTCTCCCAGCATTCAGTTTAGTTTTCCCCACCAAGCTCTGTCCCCCTATAGCTCTGCTATAGACCCAAAGCAATTCCTCTATTAACCAACGATATTCACAGCATACAGATGGGAAATCCCACATCAATATGGAAGATAAATACAGAGGTAGGGGGAGAACAGGTGAATTCATCTAACAACTTAAAATCGCTATATTTAATACAGCCAAGTGGACAGGGACACATTCAAAGGATCCCCTTTATCCCAAAGCACTCTGAACCTGCCCTACCCACAAAGGACTAGTGATGGTTAATTTTAGGTGTGATTTGACTGTGCTAAGGTATGCTGGGACATCCACTACAACACTTCCTGGTGTGAGCATGATAGTGTTTCTGGAAGAGGTTACCCTGTAGATCAGTCGACTGACTGAAGACTGCTTTTACCGCCCAGGGCCTGACTGGAAGAGAAACTCACATGTGGGTGTGGGCTCTTGGTAGGGGTGATTTATTGATAAGGATGGCTCCTATCTAGTGGATGGCATGCTAGTAGAATGTGCATGGATACTTTATTGAGATGTCTTTCCCTTTTAGTCAGCCATCTTTCAGCAGGCTGTGGTTTTTGTGAGACAATTCTAGTGAAATGAGACTTAAGTACTTCTAGGTGGCGTCATTTGTCTATGTTCGACTTCCATGACAATTCCTAATTGATCCAAACTCCTCAGTGAGCATTCCACAAGCAGTAAAGCATCCGTCGACTGGGTTGTTCACTGTGCATCAGCCTCTTCAGGAGATGTTCACTACAGAAGCTCCCGGGCACTTGGTAAAGGAAACAGCAATGCCTCCTGCACGAAGCCTCCCTTGACCTTGCTTTTGCTTTTGTGTTTCTCCTTAGATTCCGATGAGTCACTTGGTGATTCTGACTGGGCAACCACCATGCTGCAGATACCATGCTAGACACCATGAGAATGCTCCTCTCCCTCTCCTGGAAGGAAGTCCTGTACCCACATGCACTCTCTACCTACCAGCCCATTATGCCACATGGGAAAACAGAGGCCAGTACAGTTGATGGTGCCTGGACAGGAGCAGTATTGAAACAGCATGGGAAAAGAAGGAAATTTAAGAGTACATGAGGAAAATAGGTCTGTCATCTTAGGGTCTGACTGAAGTCTCTCGCCAACCAAGAGTAGTGAATTCCACCACAATTACCATGTTCTATGAAGGTTGTCTACATAGAGACAATATTCCTTTCGTACAGGAGTAATTCACTGTTGAAACATCAACGAACTATGTGTGCTTAAAGTTTAAGTTATAGCCTTACTCCCTTCTCAGCTAGAAGCCTGAGAGCTTCTCACAAATAGGACTCCACACTTTGTTGAGAGTAAACATGCCTTAGCTTCCTTGTGCAGAACCCTGGGGTGTTTCCTTAGCTGCTGTAATCCTACACTTGATATCCCCAGGAACCATCCTGGGAGCTCCTGAAGCTCCTTAGCAACACCTTTGAGATGTGGCTTCAGAAGCACACTGGGTTGGGAGTGTCTCAGGAAGTCACACTTAGTATTTACTTTCCTTTCCCTGAGCCCCTTTCTCTCTATTTAACTCTGTGCTTAAATCTCTGCTAATGACTTTAATATCTTCCAGTCCACTTTATAGTGCTTTGCCATGAAATTCTTTTCTGTGGCAAAGTCAAGAATACAGACTTGAGCACACCCTGTGGGCTGAATATCCCAGCAGTAGGCAATGTTGGGATTTGGTTAGGCTGCTAGATGTGGGATTCTGCCTGCCCTTGGATCCCAAGCCAGTAGTGTGTGACCTGTTTGATGCCAAATACAATGATGAAGGATTCTGGGCTTGGGTGACCACCAGAATTCAAGGGCTATATAAGCACAGTAAAGCCAGGAAGCGGCTCAGGTGTAGGTAGGGTTATCTGTCATACCAGCCAGCTCCCAAATAACCACACAGAGACTTATTATTCATTATAAATGTTTGGCCAACAGCTTAGACTTGTTATAACTAACTCTTACAACATAAATTAACCCATATTTCTTAGCTACACTCTACCTCATGGTGGCACCTTTTTTCAGCACAGTATATTCATCTCTTACTTCTTTTGCATCTGACTGATGACTTTGCTCCTCTTCTTTCTTATATTCTCCCAGTCTGGTTCTCCCATTCGACCTCTTTCTGCTTAGCTATTGACCAGTTGGCTCCTTTTTAAACCAATGAGAGCAATACATATTCACAGTGCACAAAAGAATTGTTCCACAGCACTCAGGGCATGGATGGAGGAGCTATTTAATGAGCACCAGTTCAACAATGATCAACTGATGAGCTGTGTCCCAGCCACTGCCAAGGCATGCCCTCCAAGTGTCCACTCAAAATTCCCTTTAACTGTCTTTGTCATTTGGGAATAACCAAAGAGATGTCTTGGTCTATGTGCGACACTCCAAATTCTTTGGCTAACACCCAACCATCTATTACCCCCACAGACCTAAGAAACCTCTCTTCACTGGGATAAGGACTCACTCCATGTCAGAAAATGGACATGCCTTTGTTTGATGAAATGCCCCCCCACCAGAGGAGGGATGTGGAGAAGGGAAGGCCTGTTGGGACCCAACCATCATCTTACTGGTGGGACCCAAATAATATGCAAGACAGTTTACAAGCAACTATCATTACTTGGGGGAGGGGATCTAGAAAAGGGATACCAGCTGAACCTGCCATCGGACCCTGGTACAGAGAGTCTCTGCCATCTGCACTAAGTGGGAATGGGAGGGTGGGGAGTGAACAGGAAGGTTTCCCAATAAAGATTTGGTACCTGTTCTCTTGCGGGTGGAGAAGGGGGAGAATCCAAACTTCAGATGAGCAGAGGTCTCTAAAAAGAGCTCTTAAGACTCTGACCCACACTCCATGTCCAGGGACAGTGTCACTCCTACTGATGTTCCTCGTTCATCCAGAGCCAGAAGAAATAGTGTTGGAAGGACACTATGTCAGAAACACAGGCAAACATGTTTGTGTCTTTCCACAAGGTCAGGACTTACTGACCAGCATCAAATTCACCAAGTGTGGCGGTTCTATTGGTAATAACTTTCTAGATTCTCCCACCTTCCTTGCTAATCATGGCTGAGGTAAGCACAGGTTCTTCTAAATTACTAATTTTAACTCTCAGACCACACAGTACACGTCACCCAGCAAATACATCTGCATTTTTACATTATCTTCATCTACAGATAATTTACAGGAGGACTAAGAAGTGTTAAGAGGTTGTAGCTGAAGAGGTTTTGGAAGATCTGAGAAGCAGGGAAACGGACAGAAATGTAAACAGAATGTGATCTTGAGATAATTAAGCCAGGCGGTGGTGGCATATGCATTTAATCCCTGCACTTGGAAGGCAGAGGCAGAGGGATCTCTGTGAGTTCGAGGCCAGTCTGTCTACAGAGTGAGTTTCAGAACTGCCAGGACTAAACAAAGAAGCCCTGTCTCAAAATACCAATGGGGGGGGGGGGGGGAGTTAAGTAAAAAGGGAAGCTGCTGTGGCCACTGATGGATGTCAGGATTCAGGAGTCAGAGGCAAAGTGCAGAGCTGAATCTGGATGTAGAGGCAGAGGAACAAGATGGGGCTTCTAGAGGAACGAATGTGCAGACCAATGAAGAATGGGTGAAAGTTTGAGTGGATGGTGTCAGCGGCAAGGGACCGAACCTAACTGAAGCCCACCTGGGACAGTTGAGAGTCCTCTGTCTGTGGCATACACACAGACACACACAGACACACACACACAGACACACACACACAGACACACACACACACACACACACCAGACCCTTGTTAGTCTGATAGCACTGTTAAGTATCCACTCCTTTATGGGGTCCATATCAGGGAGTTTCACCCTCTCCTTGATCTGGTCTGTCTGTTAAGTTCTTAGCCCTGATAGGATTTCAATGTGCCCATGTACCCCTATAGTACCAGTTCACTCTGATATGTGTATACAGTGGCACTCTTTCCATTTTCAAGAATAAGTCACTTACTCTTCCAATCTGTGCTACATGGATCATAAGATCCATGGTGTCAATTTGCGTGTCCACCTAGTTACAGAGCCACCCTCCGTTCTCAAAATCGGCTCCCAAGCTGCTTGTGGAATTGAGCTTCTTCGAACTAGAAAAAACATCCTGAATGAGGTAACCCAGACCCAGGTAGACAAAACACGGTATGTATTTACACATAAGTAGATATTAGCAGAAAGCAAACGATAAACAGCCTACAGGCCATGATTCCAGAGAAGCTAGGTAACAAGGAGAACCGTAACAGAGACATACGTGGATCCCCCTGGGAAGGGGAAACAGACAAGATCCCTGAAAAAATGGGAGTATGGGGGGAGGAGAAGGAAGGGTAAAAGAGGAGAGAAAGGGGAAATGGGGAGGGAAGAGAGGACATGAGGAAACAGGATGCTCAAGAAGGGGGAAAGACAGAAATGGAGAGAAAGGGAAGAGATACCTTGACTGAGGGAGCCATTAAAGGGCTAGTGAGAAACCTGGCACTAGGGAAACTTTCAGGAATCCACACGGATGACCCCAGCTAAGACTCTACGCAATGGTGGAGAGGACACCTAAACTGGCCTTCCCCTTTAATCAGACTAATGACTACCTTAGTGTCATCAAAGAACCGTCAACCAGCATCTGATGGAAGCAGATACAGAGATCTATAGTGAAGCACTGGGCTGAGCTGCCAGAGACCGGTCCAAGAGAGGGGGGAGCAATAATATGAGCAAAGAGGTCAAGACCATGATGGTGATACCCACAGAAACAGCTGACCTGAGCTAGTGAGAGCTCACTGACTCTAGACTGAAAGCAGGGGAACCTGTATAAAACTAAACTAGGCCCACTGAATGTGCGGGACAGTTGTGAGGCTTGGACAGTCTGTGGGGCCACTGGCAGTGGGTCCAGAATTTATCCTGAGTGCTTGAACTGGCATCTTGGAGCTCATTCTCTTTGGAGGGATGCCTTGCTCAGCCTAGATATATGGAGGAGAGCCTTGGTCCTACCTCGAAGTGAAGTATCAGGTTTTGTTGACTCCCCATGGGAAGCCTTACCCTTTCTGAGGAGTGGATGGGGATTGGGAGGGAAAACTTGCTAGCCCAAGGTACATGTTCACATATGCCCTCGGAGCTTTCTCCATGGGGTGCTGCCTTACTGATAAGGAATCCCACCTACCTATGGGGCTCCTATCAGAGAAAGGTTGTTCCCCAAAATGGAATTCATACCAGTGGAGAAGGCCAACCTCCACATTCATACAAGGGGAGGCACTTCATATTCTCTCACTCTGGAATCAACTTGAAAGATACCTTGAGCATTTCTGTGACTGGGGCAGGGAGGGTGGGCAGTTGTTGCTCTTAGTCACAGAGATTTAGGCCACGAACAGGATGATCCTAGACCCTAGGATCCTAGACCCACAGATCACTGTAGCTTATACAATGTCCCTCAATGTGCGTTACCTCTCTCTGCCTCCAGTCATCGCTTCACCTCTTGGTCCTGTCAGAACTGAAGGGCTACTTTTTGCTCAGTCCTAAAATGAGTTTGTACAAGAATACACATGCCTACTCTCAAGGCCAGAGAAGATTTATCAAGCAGAGAAAGCAGTGGGCAACAGCAAGATGAGGAAGGTGTCAGGAAGAGGGGAGATGCTACTTTCAGGGTGACCTACCACCTGAAACACGGACCTCTTCCATTTGCGTGTTATTACCCGGAGTCGACACTTCAGGGGATATTACAGTTTTTGGAACTGGGGGACTGAAGGAACAGTTGAATTGTGGGAAAGGGTATTCCCTCCCACCAGTACCTTACTGGAGGAACTCTGTATTTCAAACAGGAAGCAGTATGAGGGGCAGATGAAGCCCTGAGGGATGTGTGTTTTTGGCATGGGCACAGCCTTGTCAAGAACCCCAATGTCTCCGATCCATGAAAATGGCAAAGCCTTCCCCAGGTGAGGATCAGAGGCATGGCAAAGCCTTCCTCTGGCCCAAGTAGGAGTGATTACAAATGATTGACAGAAGAAGTATCAACCCCCTGCTTCTTGAGGGAACACTGTAGCCTGAGACCGCTCCCATACTGAGACCTCCTACCAGGACTAGCTAACCTGCCTTGTTTTCCAGCTATATACCATAAATTCCCCTCCTCGGTTCAGATGTAGAAAACTCAGCCTTCCAGTGGCTATGGGTGGTGTTATCCCTGTCAGCACATACGGCCCACCTGGTCCCAACTTTTCATGTCCCAATATGTTCTTCCGTTATTCCCCTGCCATCACAGTCCAGGTTCCAAGACACAGCAAAGCAGGGTTAGGAGAGAGGGAGGAGAGAGAGAGAAGAGATGTGGGTAACACATCCTCTGCACAAAAGCAATATCATTCTGGAACAATACTTACATGTTTTTTATTGATGATTCATTCTGCTTTATTTCATTTATTTTGCCTTGCCTTGTTTTCTTTGTTGAGAATGGATCTTAATAAGAACCCTGCTTGGTCCAGAGCCAGATCTGTAAACCAGCTTGGCTCAACCTTGTAGCAATCTTCCTGCTTTACTCCCAGCTCTGAGAAGTGGGATTGCAGGGACATCCCTCTACACCCAGCTTAGTAAAACTCAGTTCTCAAAGGTGCTGCTATTTAATCTTGTGAGTCATCTATTAAATTGAAGCTATTCCTGGGTAAGGGCAAACGTTCTCAAGTCTTTGTGGGTAGGAATTTCAATTAATGATGCTCGGTAGTAAGCCAGGTGAGGGGAAGGCCGAGGCAAACAGAACCCCTGTTTCTTCTTCCACGTAGAGGGAGTGCTATTTGCTCACTGAAGTTAAGTGATGAGTAATAAAACATAAATTTATGTTTAATTATTACTACTACCCTGCCTGATACAAAACAATCCCAGATAAAAAGGAATTCATGTGGAAAGGGGCAGGCTGGTGAAGGCAAGCACGCTCTTCCTTTCTTTGTTGTTGTTGTTGTTGCTGCTGTGATAAAATAACTCTGACCAAAAGTACCTTAAGGGTGGCTTTTGTTATATTTATACCTTCAGGTCAGAGTTCACCATCAAGGGAAGTCAGGGCTCAAGGACTTGAAACAAAAACCATGGAGGAACTCTGCTTTCTGGTTCACAAGCAGGTGGTTTTTTATTCTCAGCTAACTTTTTTATACAGCTCAGGACCATCTGCCCTGGGAATGATGCCGCCCACTGTGGTCTGGGCCCTCCCTCATCAATTGGCAATCAACTCCATGAAGATATGCCCACAAGCCAGTCTGATCTGGTAAATCCCCAAGTTTGAGACTCCTTTCTCAGGTGACTCTTGGATGTGTGATGTTGACAGCTAAACCCAACTAGGATGTATCTGTAGCCAAACTCAGATATTCTAATACTGTAGCCGTGATATATAAATAATTTTAGCCTGTTTTATGAGAGCTAAAAGACAAAAGCCTTGAAAATACTAAGCTAAAAGACTTTTTAAAAGGGTATAAAAAAAGATAAACTATAACACTAAAAACATAAATGAAGGTGAAAGTAGTGGGCCCCATAACACACAAAGCAGAAGTTTAGAATATATACGCGAAAGGCAAAGGAACCGAACCAAAGCACTACAGAAAGTCAAATCATTAAGGAAGATAGAAAGAAGCCAACATTTAAGACATAGGACGCTCATCAGCCCAGTATCAAAAAGTAAACCATAAATAAATAATAAATAAAAATAAATAAATAAATAGATTTTTAAAAAGCCGGCAAAAGAATCAGTCACTTCCCGACGAAAACGTCCAAAGCAACAGAAAATAAAGGAAAGACGTGTGTCCTCACTAATTATCAGGAAAACACACATGAAAGACCCGATGCAGTATCACTTCACACCTGTCAGAGTGGCTACTACCAAGAGGACAGCGCCAGCCTCTGTGTTAATGTGCAGCGGAGGAAAGCACTAGATTGCGAGAGTAGGAAGGGGCATCGGGGAGGTGCTGTGGAAAACCACCTGAAGATTCTCCAGGCACAGAAGAGAATGATCATATGAACCAACAGTCCCACTTCAGTGTCTCTATCTAAAGGAAGTAAAGTGGCTATCTTGCAAAGATATCAACATTTACAACGTTGTTTACTGTAGCCAAATACGGAATCAATAGGTGGATGACTAACACAGAGTATTAGTCCTTGATCAGAATTTTAAACCCATCCTCCCAAACTCAAGCCCACTTGCACCCTGGTTCCTAGAGGAGCCTGATGCCTCCAGCTCCTACGTGCCCTGAACTTCTATGGATTGAGAGAGCGCCCTCTGTAAGTTTCCCCTACAGCAGAGGCTGTCAACCTGTGGGTCTCAACCCTTTGGGGATCGAATGACCTTTCCGAGGGCTCACTTAAGACCAATGAAAAACACAGATGTTTGCATCATAACAGTAGCAAAATTACAGTTATGAAGTAGCAATGAAAATAATTTTATGGTTGGGAGTCACTGCAATACGAACCGCATTGAAAGGTTGAGGCATTAGGAATGATGAGAACTGCACAGGCCCTGAGATTTTCCTTTTCCTTGCTCTGTCAGGGGACCCTCATCCCTCCTGCATCTCATTTCCATCCTGTTGACATCTTCCATTTCCTAGCTTTCTTCTTGCTTCTTTGTTTTTTTTTTTGTTGTTGTTGTTGTTTTTTGTTTTTTT
>NW_004949128.1:1716251-1760066 GCF_000317375.1 Microtus ochrogaster | reverse complement strand
AGGCTGGTCTCGAACTCACAGAGATCCGCCTGCCTCTGCCTCCCGAGTGCTGGGATTAAAGGCGTGCGCCACCACGGCCCGGCTTGCTTCTTTGTTTTAAGAGAATCTCATGAAACTCAGATGAGCCTCAAATTTGCTAAGTAGCTGAGAGTAACCACCTGTCTCCACGTCCCAAGTGCTGGGATGGCAGACACATGAATTACCACACCTGGCTTTATGCAGCTCGGTATGGAGCCCAGGGTTTCGAGCATTCTGGGCAAATACTCTACCAATTGAGCTGCATCTCCAGGACCTCCCGAAAGGGAACAGTATCAGTTCACAGTCCCCAAGACCAGGTTCTCAGCACTAAAGGTAGATTTATTCACCCCAGAAGGACAAAGGGCAAAGAATAAGAAACAAAGACAGGAGATAGAAGACAGGGAGAAAGGGGAAGGGAACAAGGGAGAGGGGGCAGGAATATTTGGGATGGGGGTGAGTCAAAGGACTACCATCTGGGTAGAGAGGAGACAGATGTGGCACATAGAAAAATTGTGGTTTATAAAAGTAAAAAGAAACCCTAAGTTAGGAGTAGTGTTTAATTTTAATTGGGTATTCATTAGGGGAACCAAAGGGGGCATTTGACTGCTGGACTTCAATACTTTGACAGCCGGACCTTGGTAGTCAGCCTCAGAAGGAGAAAGTGACCAAATAAGGGAACAGACCCTCGTGACTAGCTTCCGGAATGCAATCTGATGGTTTTTAGCAAGGCAGAGGGAATGAGAATGGGGATGGGAATGGAGATTGCCATGCTCAGGCTTCACCTTGTTTTCCTAATCTTTGTCCTTATTTGTCTCTTATTTAATTAATCTCATATTAACTGAGTTTAGGGTAGAAACCAAGATTAATAGATCCATTCACTCAGCCACATTTGCACGGAAGCTTTCAGGGGAACCTTTATTTTTTTTATGTTAGGCCATATTTATTTTTATGTTATTTACTTATGTTAAGATAAATATAAAACAGATAAATATACTTTTATTTCCTACTAGAGTTATAAAAATGAACATTTATAAGATCTTTTCTGAAATGTTAATAGCTTTGATCTTAGGGGAAAAAGTTAGCTAACATGAAAAGTAACATCTCTGCCTATGGCCATTTGGGGGCCTCTTTTTGGTAGTAAACTTCATGAGGGCCCTAGCAAAAGCTGGCATTCTCCCAGTGTGTACGGAGAGGAAGAATAGCAACTTGGGAAGTAGCCAAGCAAAATGCAAAGAAGTGCTAGGAGAAGACTCGGGATGGAGAGAAGTCCCCAGAGCCCCTCCCGTTCCTTGCACAACCCTCCCTAGGTAAGGCTGTCCCCATTAAAACAAATATCATCTTAGAGTAAGAAACACCCCCTCCCTATGCCGCCCCTTCCACCCCCACGCCACCAAAAAAGTGTTTGAACCCAGCAATGCAAAACTCAAATGAACTGAATACAATGGTGTTTATCCCAAAGGAATTCGAGACTTCTAGAAGTTCCTGAAATCTGCTGAGCTGGACTGTGGCCTCTGTGACAGCTGAGGTGGTCCTGGGAGGAGCGAGAGCCGTAGACTAGAGCCAAGGATGGCTTGCCTAGCTCTCTTCCCTTCCTCTCTCTGTTCCTCGGAGGAAATTTCATTCTCTGTCCTGGGCTCTTTTCCCTGCCAGTCTGTATTATCCTTTGCGGTGAAAACATCATTTTGCTTTTTGTGCTTTGGTTCCCTGCTTTTGTGTGCTGAAACAGAATCTAGCTCTAAAATCCAGTAACTGTTATGCACTTGGCAATAGACTGTCTCTGGACCTTATGACAGGGCCCTGCATCTCTCCCAGCCTCGGGTCCAGTGGCACACACGGTAGTGTGTACACAGGAGGATTCTCTATTAATATTTATCACTCTATTTACTGTCTAATCCTCTTACCCTCCGACACGTGTTAGCCACTCAAGCGGCATAAAAATGCAACATGATCACTCTGCGTAAGCGCTTGTGTTCCTGGTCCTGGATTCCGAACTGAAACAGGAAACCAAAGAATGAGCTAGCAACTCATACACTCAAATACCCAAATTAGATGCTGTTCTTCCCAAGACCCAACCCCCAGGATCACGATGATTCATTTAACAAACTGGTCCCTCTGCAGGAGGGGCCTGCAGAGATTTCAAGTCCCTAGGAAGTACAGGTTTTGGCCATCGCCCATCTCAGGTGGTCAGAGACCTGGACAGGAAGCCACATTTTTTGAGGTCTTGCCCAGTGCTCAAGCAACATAGGAAGGTTTGGAAAGCACCAACGCTTTTTCTCCTCCAGTTCCTCCTGAGACTCCCTGGAGAAGAGCCATACTGTGTAGTTTTCTCTCCTTGGTTTGCTTTTACTCCAACTGAACACCTTGTCACTCTGATTCACAGCCCTTTGGTAGCCTAAGAGGCTAAGGTCATGGTTACTCTGGCAGGAGGTAGACAAAGAGGACAAGGAAGGACTTGAGGGGGGACTTTTGGAAAGCTTCTGCCTTTTTCTTTGAGTTCTCCATGTATTTCTCCTTGTCTAAGATGCCAGGAGCTATAAGATGCCCCATTACATTTTCTCCAAAAAATAAATAATAATAATAAGTTGCTAAGTGTTCTTCTAGCTTGTTTTCTATTGCTCTGATACACACCATGACCTGAAGAACTTGGAGAGAAAGGGGTTTATGTATAATGCTTACATGCTCCAACAAAGTCAACCATTGAAGGTAGGAAGGGCAAGAGCAGGAGAGGAAGCATGGAGGAAAGCCGCTCACTGACTTGCTCCCATTCTCACAGTCAGCTACTTTTCTTTTTCCTAAAAGGAGCTCCTTCCCCAGGGGTGGTACCACTCACAATAGGTTGGGCCCTCCAACATCAATCAACAATCAAGAAAATGCCCCCACAAAGATGCCCAAAGACCAGTCTAATGGAGGCTTTTCCTCAGTTGAGAGTTCCTCTTCCAGATACGTCTAGGTTGGTGTCAAGGTTGACAAGCAGCAACTCTCAGGCTGTCAGCAGGACACTGTACTGCCTTAACACTTAGAATCTTTATTTTATATTAAAATCAGTGAATTTAGACAATTATACTCAATTCTCTTCTTTATAAACCTATCATTCTGGGGATAGAGAGATGGGTCAGTCATTAAAGGCTAGGCTCAAAACAAAAAATATAGACATATGATTCCGGTACATTCATAAATAGAGATGTATTTTAAGAAATATCTATTTCATAATCAATGCATGTGGAAAACCTTTAGTTCAGGTATTGCTAAATCTCACTGAATCAAGAGTCTAATGCTCCTGCTTTGCTATCTACATAGAAGCACCTGCTCGAGTTCTTCCTTTGTACCATTAAGAGGCAGGTACACAGCAAGACTTCCACAAAAAGCAAGGTTTAGGCACTTCCGGGGAGTGCCATACATAGACCACAGCCTGGCCCCGGTTTTGTGCCAAGCACAACCTGTGTGTTTGCACATGGGACCACCTCAAATGGTAGGTCTTTAATCCAGCCTCATAAATTCCACATTCACAACAAACTATAATCATTTCTTATGAAATGTTATACCAACCATGAAGGTCAAATTATTTTTACAACCAATAAAGTTTCTCCTGTTTATATTAATTTCTCTTCTAGGATGACACAGACTTAGTGAGGGCCAATATTCACCAAATGTATGTGAACTATTAAAGACATTTTTTTATGCATTTGTAGGCAACAATTAAGCCTCCTACTCTGGTGGCTTCCCCAAACTAAACAAATTCACTTCACTTAACAAGCGATTACCACAGCCAACAACTATCAGTGTTAAGAAGTTGGATTTGTGTTATCAGTTTGTCCCGACTGTGACCCTATGAGGCAGGTATATGAGTATTCACATCTCACGGATAAAGAAGGAAGTGGTTGAATTATATCTTAGTCTGTGTTCTATTGCTATAACAAAATACCTAAGCACACACCTGGCCTGTGCAGTATATAGAGAACAAAGTTTTGGGGCTCAAAAGATGGCTCAGCAGTTAAGAGCAAGAACTATGTTTCTTGAAGACCTAAGTTCAGTTCCCAGAACCCATGTGGGAAAGCTCACTGGCCATTGAGTGAACTCCAACTCCAGGGGGTCACACCTCTGTCCTCTGATGGCACTGTGCACACACACAGCAACAACAACAAATGAAATTTAAAAGAAACGAGACTTACATGGTTCAGTGTTTTGAGGACTGAAAATTCAAGCTTGGGTAACCCTGTCTGTTAAATCTTTGGGGAGGGCCTTCTGGCTAATGCCTCAGAGGGCACAAGGATGCCATGACATTTGAGAGGAAGAAAGGGTCACACCCTAATTTAGGAAGTAAGAGGGACTCAGGCTGGTTAACAAACCAGTCACCAGTGGTGACTAACTGTGGTTGTAGAATTACACTAATCCTTTCAAAAAGATGATGCCCCCTGACTTCATTCCCTTCCTCTACACCCCTCCTCTTAAAGGGCCCACTGCCTCATCACCATCTTAGGGACAAAGCTTCCAGCACTCAAAACATGTCTACACAGTAGAGGAGAGTAACATCTAAAATTAGGCAATCTAGATCCAAAACTTGGAGTTCTGTGTGACCTCACGCAAGTCCTTCTGTCACTGTTCTGGTTGCCTCAGCTCAAGAATGAAGAACTTGACTTGATAAATTTCTACTCCATAAAGCTGCCCGACATTTGAAACATTCATCACAAAAATGGGGTATTCTAAGGGGAAAAAAGTGTCGTTTGTTAAGTGATCAACCTTCTTCATTAGCATCCCAGCCCCAGTACCCTATCTACCCTCTGCTTAGGAGGAAGGACCTGAAATTCAGGACTGACTGACTTTTAGCACTCTGATTCTTTCTTTCCAGAATTTGCAATAGATCTTGGAAACTGGTTTCCTCCTTCCCCGTTGCACAAACCTGAGGCTGCTGCAGGTTGCCTTTTGTGTATCTGCTCCTGGAGCGATCTGGACATCTCGGCTTGCTCCAGCCTGCCACTCCTCTGGTGACTCTACCGCTTTGGGCCCCATCTTCTTTCAGAGGCCAGGACTCCACCCTTTTGTTGGCTCACCTGGACAGAACTTTGAGGAAAAAACAAATTAGCTGACCCCTAAGGGATTACTTAGAGCCATATTTCATTTTATGGCAAAGGATTGTCCTTCCAGAAGGCCAGGCTGTTTACAGTTGCAAAGAATTCCTGGGCCTGGCACCTCCCTCCAGCCCCAGTACCTAGCCTAGTCCAGGAGCAAGGGCATGCCCCGAGATTCCAGAGATGTACAATTAGAGTCCCTGCAAACCCCCAGAGACTTGTATGTGAATTAGCATCTCCTCCTAAACATGAAATCCAAGATAGTAAATTGTCCTAAAGGGCTCAGATGTCTTTAATCATGGCTTTATCTTCTCCCCCAGGCCCAGTGACTTCTAATGAGCTCCAGCTCACATCCCGGATGAATTATCCACGGGGGAGTGTGAGCACCCAGGGAAAAGAAACAGCAAGACTCCCGTATACTCTTTAACTCACTCTCTCCAAAAATACTTTCCTTTTTCAAAGATCATTTTTCAAATAGAGCAGAGAATGGTGATTAACTCTTTAGGTCAAAGGGTGAGAAAAAATGAGAAGTACTTTACGTCTTGTTGATTTATGAAGTAATGAGAGCTTGAAGCATCTGAAACCGTGTTTGTTTGTGGGAAGGTCTCACACAAGGTCCAGCCTAGCCCTGAACTTACTCGGTAGCCAGGATGACCTTGAACTCCTGACCCACCTGTCTACATCTCAAGGGCCAGAACTGCAAACATGCCTCACCACAACTGACTTACATCTGAAATTCTGACAAGTTTTTTTTTTCCTACCCTGGGCCTCAGTTTACTTTTCTGCTAAATGAGGAGAATGGCTGCCTCTCACTCTTATTATGAAGAGCTATGGAAATTATTCCTGCAGTTCAGCACATAGAAGTAACAGTTGGGTTTTATAAAGGCTGCTGCTTTCAATGCCATGCAAATTTGTATATAAGTCGAACTTGGCAACCTCCGCCTGTTCTCCATTGATCTACAGGATTTCCAGGGCACTTCATCTTTGTTCTCAACTTCATCCAGATCTATCGTCTGAACGTGGGTTTTCTGCTTCCTTCTGACTTCCATCAGAAGATCATCCTGATCTATGAGTGAATTCTTAGACACCTAGGGGAACAGAACAGAAGCAATGTTTTGTCTCTGCACCGAATAATCACCTCTTAAGTGATGGGATTTCTAAGTCTGTATATTGAGTTTGCATTCGCTGAGCCTACACACCGGGAACTCTCCACTTCGATATCCCAGCAGCCTCATTTGCTGTGAATGGAACCAGCAAAGGGCTGAGGAGATGGCCCAGGGGATAAAGTACTTGCTGTATAAAGGTGAAGACCCAATTGAAGATCCCCAGAACCCACATAAAGCCAGAAACATAGTAAAGTCTAGCCCAAACTCTTCTCCAGAGAGATGGAACACGGAGACAAGTACATACCTAGAAGCCAGTGGGCTCCCAAGCCTGGCGCGTGTAGCAGTGAACAAGAGACCCTGCTCCAAATAAAGTGTAAGGCAAAGATCAACACCTAAAGTTATCCTCTGACTTCCATATGTGAACCGTGGCATGCTTGTGCCCACATTCTTACACACACACACACACACACACACACACACACACACACACACACACTTGCAGAATGAGAGATTTAGCAAAAGAATAAGAAAGAAATTGCATATCACGTCTTATACTTTGAAGAAAGAATGGTGAATCTGTCAACTGCTGCTCTCTGCAGAGTAGGTGGGAGGGTGGCTTTTGTTGCTGATGCTGTTTAAAGGCCTAATATTCTTCTGAGCAGCTTTAGAGTCACAGCAAAGCAGGAGAACGATATAGAGCTAACCCATATATCTTCTGTTCCTGTGTATACATCCTTCTCCCTTATCAACAACCCCCACAATTGAACCCACTTAGATGGATCATTGCCGCCCAAAGTCCAGAATAATATTTGGGCTCATTCTTGGTGTCACATATTCTGTAGGTTGTGACAAATCTATGATGATGTATGGTCCTAGTTGTGGTATCATAAAAAGTGGTCTCCTTGTTCTTAAATTCTCCACACTCCAGCTAGCCGATCTCCTCTTTCTGCTAACTCCAGGAAACCATTAGAGTCTTCTCTTGTCTCTTGGGTTTTCCCAGAGTAAGGTTTTTTGTTTGTACTTTTTTTCATAAGCTTTTCTTCTTCAGGCTCTAAGAAGAGGAAAGAGCCTCTGGCAAGATCACGCTAGGACTTGTGGGGAGGGCTGGCTCTGTGTGAGCCTATGAATCTAGGAGTGGGGGTTTGAGGAAGAAGCTGAGGATGAAGGCACTGGCTCCCTTCCCAGGCCTCTTGCTTCCCTCCTATACGCTACCTCCTGGCCTGGACCACACCTAGAAGAAAACAGAACCTACAAGCACTCTAATCATGGGTGTCCTAAACTTCTTCAGAGCAGGAGCGGGTGAGCCATCCTCTGCCCTCTCCACTGATTAAAAGATGAATATGAATACGTCCTCCCTTGGGGGATAAATGGAGTTTATAGACAGACAAAACCTCAGCCATTATTCATAGGTTTAATATCCACCTCGGTCCTGGCAGCCGCTTGAGATTATGAGGCCCTTTGAGGAAGAAGCCAAGAATAATAAGAAGATGAGAAAAAGAAATCTTCGAGGCTGTTTTTAACTTGAATTCCTGTTGCTGATGTAGAATTCACAGTCATAATTCTGGAACCACTGTCAATGCAAAAAAGAATGAGATCTCCTACTTCCCCCAAGTCTTCATAGTACTGTATCTCTCTGGTTAAGGTTTTTTATTTCTGTGTTGTTTCTTCAAGTGAATGAAAAGCTCTCTCCATCCCTACTTTCTTTCTTTTCTTCCCGGGAGAGTTGCTAAGTTCCCAGGAGGCTTTTCAGAGCTGCCTGACCTCTTGGCAAGGTTATCTGTCCCACCAAACACTGGTTGTGTGGTTGGTCCAGGAGACAGGCTTTTCCTCTGGCCACACCATTGCTAATGTATTCATACCTGAAAGAACTGTGGCACATGAATATACCTACAAGCAATTGCTTTGGAGGAAGGGCTTCTAGGGTGTGTAAGCATCTTATCTCACTAAGGGAACAATTATTCCTCCCACTCCTTAGTGTGTCCTTAGGTAAATCAAGTTTACTGAGAAGTGGTTTCCTGTCCAGGTGATTGGCAGGTCCAGCCCCATTAACTCTAAAGGAAGGAGGCAGTCATAACCAAAATGCTAGCCTCTGGAGCAGATCAAAACATCGGGTCTCTACCAGGGGCCAGGAGTAGATTCTATTCTTTTAACAAGAGGAATTATCTTTCCCTTCATAGATCACAACAAAACCCTGATACTTCACCTCTCCACATAGTATTTTAAATCCTAAGGTGTGATGTTTCTAGTATATCCAGGGAAATGGGAGATAGGGGCTAAAACCAACCTTTATGGAGTGGCCTAACCCTAGAGGTCTCTACATCTAACTATCTATTACTGTCAAACCACGTCACAGGGGTCCCATGGCAATCTCTTAGCTCTGAAGTCCTAACTGTCTTCTCCTCTAAAGGGGCCATGGGGATATTTTCATTTCTCCTTCACGTTGTGGACCTGGATGGACTCCGGACCAGAGGCAAAGGAGCTATATCTGAGCATCTCCACCTAAAAATGCCACCACATTGATCTCTGATATCCTCTCAAACGATGTGAGGTATCCTGATGGACAGGTGGTATCTGCCTGCATTTCAGATCTTATTTTCCATCTCCAGTTCTCCTTGACCCTGTCACAGGTCAACACACAGCAGAAGGCACTAATAATGACTCTCTCCTCACACTTCACAAGGTTCAGCCGTTCCTCTAAAGGGTCTAAGGGGAATGGGTACTTAAGTAATTACAGACAGGACCTGGCACACAACAAGTGTTCTATTGGTCTACAAAGATTGATCTAAGCCTATTAATTAGTCAGGTAAAATATTTGCTTGGTTACTTAATTGATTTTTCATGTGGCTATGTTCAGTCTGGTTGTGTGTCTCAGTATTTAAATAGTTGCCTAGCATGTACAGGACCCAGAGTTCCACGTCCAGCATTGAAAATAAAAGGCTAACACTGCCTATCATAAGGCTATGTATTGTTACCTGTGCCAGGATAGTAGGAGCTCAGTTGCTGTTTTCTGAACTGATTCATCTAGAGGGATAAAAGCCACTCTTCTCTGAAGAAAAACCCACTCCAAACAGGATTCAAGTGGCTCATGTTTGACCCCTAAGGGACCAGGACACATTGCATAGAAATAGGGAAGTAAAATGTAGGGTTTTCCCACCCATAATTGTCATGACTTATGTTCTTGTTTTCTTACCACTTTACAGAAATCCCTAAGAATGTGCATGGCCCAGTCAACTTTGGGGGATGGTTTTGATGTGAATGGGCCAAGAAGTTCCTTGGCCAAAATCCAAAGATACACAAATGCTCCTCCCTGAGGATGGACTATCTTTCTTGGTACGAGAAGGCACCATACAAGCTTCCAAAGGAGGGAAGAAAATAATAGTTGCTTGATGTTGCAATTAACCCAGCTATGATGAGTATAAGCCACAACCAATGACCAGCATGGCACAATAACTGTAAGGGCACAGAAGTGGCACATACCAATGTCATTGGCATACCAATGACTCTCTAACTGGACTTAAGATATGCTGAACAAGCTGGATGCCATACCTGGTACTAGAAAACTGGCCAGCTACCCAGAGCTGGTGAAGTCACAGGTCCTGAAGAAGAACCTACTACCTTAACTTTGCTAAACCAACATATTCCTGACTAGATTCTAAACGCTTGGCTTTATATCCACAAGTAAGTAAAGGGACTTCTCTTTGCAACAGACGGAAAACTACATAACAGAAAACTGCAACCAATTAAAATGCAAAGTTGTGAATTCCAGTCCCAGTGGGTAGGCACATCTACAAAACAATTCCAGAACTTAGGGTCGGGGAGTATTTCAGAAGAAAGGAAGAAAGACTGTAAGAGTCAGAGGATCAGGAGTTTGCTGTGAGACTGTGTCTCCTAGTCACGTCAGGAGTGACACTCATCAAGTCTCACTAACATGACGGCCTAAGGGTGAGTGAACAAGAGCAACAACAGACATGCTGAAGTGGGGTGGGGGAAAGCCCAGAAGGCCTCAGCCTGAGACAAAGAACTGCAGGAAACAAAGGAATGCTGAGAATGGGGGAAATAGTCTCCCTCAGGGAAGAGCATGCAAATTGGCTATTCAGTACCAAATTGGTCAGCCCTGAAAGCGTACATACAAGTAACATTATACAAACTGAGCAGATCGTGTTTACAAATATATATAGGTG
Source organism: Microtus ochrogaster (assembly GCF_000317375.1). Lineage (NCBI taxonomy): Eukaryota > Metazoa > Chordata > Mammalia > Rodentia > Cricetidae > Microtus > Microtus ochrogaster. Next base: position 1,749,695 of record NW_004949128.1, on the reverse strand, counting down.
TATAAAAATACATACATACATGAAATAACAATGAAAAGAGAGCAAGAATTTGAAAGAGAGAAAGGCAAGTATATGGGAGGATGTGGTCATTTGAATGTAATTGGCGCCATAAGGGGAGTGGCACTATTAGGAGGTGTGGTTTTGTTGGAGTGGGTGTGGCCTTGCTGGAGGAAGTGTGTCACTGTGGGGGCGGGCTTTGAGGTGTCATAGGCTCAGCATACTGCCCAGGCTGTCAGTCGACTTCTTTTAAAAAAAAAAATATTTATTTATTTATTATGTATACAATATTCTGTCTGTGTGTATGCCTGCAGGCCAGAAGAGGGCACCAGACCCCATTACAGATGGTTGTGAGTCACCATGTTGTGGCTGGAAATTGAACTCAGGACCTTTGGAAGAGCAGGCAATGCTCTTAATCCTGAGCCATCTCTCCAGCCCAGTCAGTTGACTTCTTGCTGCTTGCAAGATGTAGGGCTCTCAGCACCATGTCTGCCTGCATGTCACCATCATGATGGGGACATCATGGTGATAATGGACGGAACCTCTGAAACTATAAGTGAACCATCCTGATTAAATATTTTCTTTATAATAGTTGCCCTGGTCATGGTGTCTCTTCACAGCAATAAAAACCCTAGCTAAGACAGAGGGTTTGAAGGGAGGAATGGGAAGGGGGAAATGATGTGATTTATATCGAAATCTCAAAAATTAAAGAAACAATAAAAACAATTTTTAAGTTAATAAAAATTTTTAAAGAATTCAGAGACAGTGACTATTACAAGGTTAAAAAGTCCATTAATTTAAATTGGGAGGAGCCGTGCTCTCAAGAGAGCTGTGCTCAGAGCTGTACCTAAGATACATCTTGGGCTCTGTTGGTGGGTGGATGCATAGAGAAATGAGCGAGTGAGAGAGAGCGTGAATGTTTGAGTCTGGAAGGGACTCTAAGCCTTGCTTTTTATCCTTCCTCATTCTGAGGGTGTCTGTGAGGCACAGTTATCTCATGACACCTTGGCTATTTTAGTTTTGAAAAACAAATATGATAATGCCTGAAAGAGAATCGTTAATTCCACCATCTTGGAATAAGACCATTACCAGAATTGAACGTCAAATTTGAAGAAAGCGTTAATTAAATACTGGCCAGGTGGATGTCTCTCGTTCTCCAGAAAAATGGCCCTGGATCAAGTTTTGCAGTGGCTTAGGTATTTCCCATCAGGTCCAATCAGGGGCAAGCATACATCTTGCTGTACCTCCAGCCTACATCCGATCAGAGGCAAGTGTGCATCCTGACGGATTTTCTGCCTGTGAACCTCCCTCTCACATGCAATCAGGCACAACCAGTGCAGATGGGTCAAACAGACTTGTTTAGGGGATTGAACATGTGACTTGTTACCCACTACACAACAGCCTCCAGCATTTCAGGGAACCCTCTGCCCAGGGCAAAGGGCTTACAGAGGCAGTTTTGTTTCATGAATTTCTATGGCATAGTAATTAAAACTTAAAAATATATCTTTGGCTCTCACAGAATGAGCCACTGTCATATGTGTTAAGTTTCAAACCTGGTACAAACATTGAGGTACTGATTTAACATATCAAAGGGGGCCTGGCTGCCTGGTTCTCCCAGCATCCCTCAGTCCCTACCTATTACATGGTATGGTTCACATGACCTGTCCTCCACCCGGAACTCTCCAATCCAGGGGCTGGACTGCCCCTCCCTCAGAGGTTCTTTTCTATACACTACAGATGTTTTGGTTACCCTTCCCTTTTGGTCCTTTGGCCTCCTGGCTACTGGACCTGGTTCCCTCTCCCTTCTCCCCAAACCCCCCAAACATGGCATAGCTTAGAGTGGTCAATCCACTCTAGACTCTCCCAGATATCTCTAATTCTGACTCTCGTCTCCCACATATCTGTAACAAACTTTCTCCTCCACCATACCTAGGAGCAATCATGTCCTTTCCTTTTCTTTTGATTTCTTTTTTCATTCCCTATGTATGTGAACAAACTCCTGAATTCTATGTCCTTCACTCCTCCACCAAATTACACCCATGCTGGTAACTGCAGAAAGCCCTGTTTTCTATTCACTGTGGACATCGATTTGGATATAAGAGCCAGGAATCAGGAATCAGGAGGCATGGATGTGGAAATAAAATATGATTCCTGCCCTATAGAAATGTGTAACCTGGTTGAGAGAAAAGAAATAAACACACAGATATAGACTTATTCATGAAGGAAACATATATTAAATTACATTTAAATGATAGCGCTATTTCCTGCCACAGGTTTTCAAAATAGCAAGTAGTGCCTTTGAGAATCACAACAGTGAGAGAGGATGCGGGGAGATGAGATTATATGAGTCACAATCATGAGTCAGAACCAGTCAGGAGGCGACAGAGGCAGGAGGAGACCCAGAATGCCAAGAAGACTGTGCCTCCCTTTCCTTCCTCGCTGGGAGATCCTCTAAGATGTGGATAACACCACAAGGTAATAATAGTTACTACATGTCAGGCATTCGGCCAGGAGTTTAACGTGAATTGTCTCAGCAAATCCTTTCACAAGTTTGCCAAGACAGGTGTGACAAATACTGACGGTGCCTCCCTGCCTTCTTCCTTACAAAAGCTCAGTGCTGGTAGGGAAAGACATGATGAAGGGAAACAACGCGTTGAACTAAAGTAGCTGACATCCCACTTCCATTCAGGCTGATCATCTGCATGGAGTTGTAACCAATGAGGAGTAAAACACAGACACTAAGTGAGACTTTCCAGAAAGCTCTTCAACGAAGACAAGTGGATCGAGTTAATTTTTTCAACTTGCCAACTTTTCAACTATCTTGCCTACACCTGGAGCTGCCATCTGTGGACCAGAAAGCTTGGGCGGCGTGACGGTTAATGTTGACTGTCAATTAGAAATGATCTAGTGTGGCCGAATGTTGGCAGAGGTTTCTGTCTTGTCCAGTCCTGCAGCTGTTCAGTCCCAAAGAAACACACAGAGGTCTATTAGAAACTGGTTGGCCTATTAGCTCAGGCTTCTTATTAACTAATTCTTACATCTTAAATTAGCCCATTATTCTTGTCTATGTTAGCCACATGGCATGGTGCCTTTTATCAGTGAGGCATTCTCATCTTGCTTCCTTTGTGTTTGGCTTCCTCTGTGATGACTGTAGACTGACCGTTTCCTCTTCCCAAAATTCTCCTGTTCTTGTCACCCCACCTCTCTTTCCTGTCTGGTCACCCAGCCAATACTTCCTGCCTGGCTATTAGCCAATCGGTGTTTTATTAAAACAATACAATATAAGTGGTACAAGACCATTATCCCACAGCAGCAGAAGAAACAATCCTCTGAGCATGGTTGTAAAGAAATTTCTAGACTAGATTTTATTCTCAAGTTGCCACAACATCAAGTCAACTGGGAAGAGGGAACCTCAGCTGAAGAGTTGCCTGTATCACATAGAGATTGTCTTCACTGATGATTGACATGAGAATATATATATGAATATATATATTTCTACATAGGTGGGCCTGTGCAGCATAAGAAAACTAGCTGAGAATATGCCTCTGAGCAAGGTCATAAATGGAACACCTCCATGGTTTCTGCTTAAGTCCTTGCCCTGACTTTTCTCAGTGATGGGCTGTGACCTGGAACTGCAAGCTAAAACAAAATTTTTCCTCCTTCAAGGTGCTTAAACTGTAATCCACAGGAAGACCTGTACTAAGTGCAAGCACCACCATTCCAGGGCTGGGGTCCCAGAATGAATAAAAAAAAAACCAAGCTGATAACCAACATTCATCACTCCCTGCTTCCTGACTGCTGATGCAGTGTGACCAGCTACCTCAGGCTCTTGCTGCCCTGGCTTCCCTACCATGGTAGACTGTACTTCAAACCCTTCCTTCCTTGCTACAAGTCACAGGATTATTCGGTAACCAAACAGCCACTGCATTCACAAGGCAATAATTCCAACATGCCTTGCATTTGATTTAATCCTCCATACAGAATTCCTGACTCTGATGGGTTGACCTTGTGAAATGAGGCTGACTAATTACTGAATAATCATGTGGCTCACAGCAGCACTTCCTTAAGGAGCTTTTGTCACAGTCCTGAGAAAGAAAACTATTATAATGGCAAGACAGAAGAAGCCTGAGACCTTGAAGGACCCTATGACTGTGCTAACCCACACTGCCACCTCCAAGCTTCTTGTCACATGAAAAAAAAATCAGCTTCTATTTAACATTGTTGTCCAATCTCCTATTTGGCTGAACACAATCTCAATACATATGGGTTTAGGGATATTAATACTAAAAACTTAGAAGAAAGACTTAAAAAGTGTCACTACCCATAAGGGAAAACATCAATAATCAATCCCAGACTGGCTCAGAGCATGGTTGCTTGGCTCCTAAACTATATTGATTGTCTATGAAACTTCCAAAAATTACACTGAAAAACTAAAGAAGCAAGCTTTAGCAGTTTCTTGACATCTCGCAGAACCCCTTTTGAAAGTCTATTCTTAAATGTATTGTAGGTATCTTTTCAGCCATTTTATTGCTTTAGAATATTATAGAAGGCATGAACAGAACACAACCATGATGATAATGCCCCTCAACACCTCCTCTTTCTTCTCAATTTCTGGTTTGGGGCAAGTAAGTACCCCTAATATAATAGATGGTTTGAAATCTTGTTTAAAATAAATAAGGGTAAGCCAGGCGATGGTGGCGCACGCCTTTAATCCCAGCACTCGGGAGGCAGAGGCAGGCGGATCTCTGTGAGTTCGAGACCAGCCTGGTCTACAGAGCTAGTTCCAGGACAGGCTCCAAAGCCACAGAGAAACCCTGTCTCGAAAAAACCAAAATAAATAAATAAATAAATAAATAAGGGTAAAAATGATCCCCAAGAAAAATTGAGAAGCTGGCTAAGTGGGTAAATGACCTGTCACCTGGGCGCGAGGACCCAAGTTTGTATCCCCAACGCCCATGGAAAAGCTGAGAACGGTGGCACAAGCTGTGTAAACCAATTCCTAAGGACAGAAAAGCAGCCTGATCCCTGGATCTCACTGGCCAGCCAGGGTAGCCAATCAGTGAGAGAAATGTGTCAAGAAAAACAGAAAATCAAGGAAGGCACTTGATGTTAACCTCTGGCCTCCAAATGTATGCTCGCACACAGAGAGAAAATGGGTACCCATAGACACTGGACACAGACAATACCAGAAACAATTATCTCTGGGGCAACCATTTGTTTACATATAGGTATGCATAGTTGTTCGCGTGCATCCTTGAGAGTGCTGCCTTGCATACAAGGGTGTCCAAGAGTCTAAGGGAGGGCAGGGAAGGAATATTTCTCTTTTGCTGTGGAATCCCATCCTCCCTTCTGGCTCCTCCTGATGGACAGTGAGGGCCACAAACAATCCCATCAATGATAGAAACTTCTGTGTCGGACTTGAGATTTTAATTTTCTTGTGGGAAGCTGGGGAGAGCTAAGCTAATTTAGGGCCAAGAACTCATGAACTTTCCCAGAAAAGGAGCAAAACAAAAGAAAAAGAAAACCAGACAGATCCAATGGCCTCTGTGCTTTCTTGAAAAATGTAAAGGCGGGGACTCATCCTGAGTGCCCCTTTACACAAAGCTCTGGGTTTCTTCTCTCCACACTTAGACTTCCTAGCCAGGTGGTCTGATGGTTGCAATCCTGAGAAGCCACTGAACTCAGCCCATGTAGAAACTAGCTCGATTCAGGAAATCACCAGGCTAGCTTAAAGATAAACAATTATATTTTTATTTATTATAAGGGGAAAACTCACAAAACCGGAACTAGAAGTCCAAGTTCAGCTGTGCAGCGAGGGAACCACAGAGAGAGAGCACCTGGGCCATGCATCTATTTTTCTCCGGGTCCCAGAAAGCCACACCCTAACTTGGACCCACCTATTAAAGATAATTGGTTAACAAGGCTTTCCCATCAAGCCCAGGTCATCCATGGCTTCTCTTTTTTTCCCTTTCTTTAAAAGAGTATAATTCTCTCTTTTTTTCTTTTCCTGTTCAAGTTGCCTGCACGCTTAAGACCTTATGCTGCAATTTGGGTGTTCAGCATGGGTCAGGGATGTTTTGAAAGCACTTAATGCTATCTGATCCCATCAAATGTTTCCATTTTGAAGACAAGAAACTGAGGTTGAGAGGAGATGTAATTTGCCTCAGCTCACACAACTAGGAAGTGTCAAGGCTAGAGTTCAAATCTAAGCCCTATGGTTGCAAAGCCCTCCAGACTTCAGTTGCCCTATGGATGACCAGCAGTCATTAGCCTGGTAAGTCTGGAATCCCCTTCCCGGCAACTTGATTGCAAATGGCAGATATACCTTCTGCTTCACTTTAAGTGAAGAAAAAAAAAAGATGGTGAGGAAGGAGAAGCATGTTCTGCTTGCATTTTGTCTGTCTGTCTGTCATGTTCTGAGACAAGGTATGTATTCCAGGCTGACCTAGAACCGACTATGTAGCTCAGGCTGGCCTTAAACATCCTGAGTGCTGAAATTATCCATGAAACTTTGAGAGGCAAACTCTCAAGCAGTGTCTGATTAGCCACAGTCCACACCTTGAGCAGGGGACCTGCACAGAGAGTAAGAAATGAAACATGCTATTAGACAGGGGTGCTGTGTGAACAAGGCAGGAGAAAAGAAACTGTGTATTCTAGCATACTCTAGAAAAAGAAAGAGGTCTTGGTGAATTGAATGAATTTGAAATTGAATTTTGCTATAAACTTGGAGCAGAGGAACGAGCAGCCAGGTGTTTTCAAAGTCTCCTGTTCTTAGGAGTCACGCTCTTGCTCAGTCACGAATATTCACGCAGCACATAATCCCTTCTGTCTTCAAGCAGAGTACCAGACTACTCATTGCCCCAAAAACCTTATAGGAATGGATAATAAGAGGAAGCTGGATATATACAGGCATGCACATTCTAAGTTCCATTGCACCCCAACACCAGTCAGGCATAATAGTAAGTACTAGGAACAGGGCCATGGAGAAGCTGGATGTAGTTCTTGGATACATGAGCTCTGTACTCCCCATGTTTAATCTCCCAGCCCAAAGAGCACGTGACACATTGGGCTGGCACACCTGGGAAGGCATTCAGCAGAGTGTGGTTGTCTGCATACGAAGCAGCCCTCATAGACTCATGAGTTTGAACGCTTGTTCCCTGCTTGATGGTACTGTTCAGGAAAGTCACAGAACTTCTATCTTCTAGGTAAAGCTTTGCTGGAGGAAGTACTTCCCTCAGGGCCAGCCTTGAGGTTTTATAACGTGGAGCCGCTTCCTGCTCTCACTCTGATTCCGGGCTGCCAGATGAGCCTCCCGCTCCTACTGCTCTGCCTTTCCTACTGTGATGGACTGTGTCCCCTCTGGAGCTGGCCGCCACATTGAAATCTTTCTCTTCTGCATTGCAGTTGGTTGGGTAGCTTGTGACAACAGCAGAGAAGAAATGAACACACAGAGACACACCATTTGGGTTGTGGTAAGTCTTTCTGTTTGCTGCTCCTTCTGTTTCTAGCCTGCTTGGGACCCCAGAGAGGACAACATTGATCAATCTGAAATTGGATCTCCTAACGTCTGGCTTCTGATTAGATTCAGCTCCTTGGGACACCAGCAGGGAAGTGGACTAAAGCAGAGTGATTTCAAGGTACGCATTTGCCCAGTTCCCTCCGTAGTAAGAGGCTGCTTCCCTCTACTGAAGGCCGTAACTCCCTACCAGGTGTCTTCTCTTATGAGCCCTACAATTACCAGCAGCTCTCCCCAGCTTCAAACACTGGTCCCTTCCTTATCTATTTACACCCAGTGAAGGTAAAACTTCTAGCAACTTCTAGCTCAAGTAAAACACTAACTTACCTGTTGAATTACCTTAACCCTGCCTACAACCTTGGTAAGGTCCACTCCATTTATTTTGAGTGAACTATGTTCCCTACAAGTGGGAACCGAGCTAGGTTTCCCAAAGTGGGGGAAAAAAACATAAAACCTGAGGCCTACACTTTTAAGCAGCAACACCAGATAATGATGTGTTGGGTGAGTGGCCGTGCAGTCCCATGGGAAACCACCAGGCTGAGCCTGCAAAAGAACCTTCATTCTCAGCTTTATTGAGTCAGTATTCAAATGACACTTGAAAGTGAGAGCATTTGTAAATTAAGTACCCTAATGTTGCTAGGGTGATCCATGCACCCGTGTGAGTATTGTGGGATATCTGCCCAACCTCCCAACCTCCACAGTCTCTTCCCTGAGTTAGGCTTAGACCGGGTGATCTTGCCCCCAGTGAGAGCTGGCGAAGCATAGATAGGAAAACACTTGGTCTACACTGGCCCACTGAGTGTCTTCCTTGTTGAAGAGTAACATTCAAAAAGGTGAGTTCTTGGCTGGCAGCTTAGGAGGATAAAGAGAGGCCAGAGGATCAGGATGTCCCAAACATCACAGCATGCCATGTACTGTGGCTCATTGAATTATCTGTGGTACCCTCTTATTTGTGTGTTTTAAATAGTGTCCTCCACTAGGTAAATGACAGTATTTCTAATAGGTGCAGTCAGGTTTTAGGTATGGCTGAGTCAGTATGAATAAGTCAGATATATGTCTGCCAAAGTATTGAAAACCAGAGGACTGGGATGTAGCTCAATTTGTAGAGTTAGGTCTAGCATTGCGCAAAGCCTGAGTTCTATTCCCAGCACGGCATTCAACAGATGTGGTGACACACACTTGTAATCCTTGCACTTGGAAGGCAGAGGCAAGAGGCATAGAAGTTTAAAATCATCCTTCGCTCCACAGCAAGTTTGCAGCTGCCCTGAGCTACGTCGAGACCTTGTCTCAAAAAAGAAAAAGAGGGAGAGAAAGAGATAGGGATGAAAAAGGAGATGAAGACAGAGAAAAAGAAAGAAAAACAAGCACAGAAAGAGAGAGAGAGAGAGAGAGAGAGAGAGAGAGAGAGAGAGGAGAGAGGAAAGAGAGAGAGAGAGAGAGAGAGAGAGAGAGAGAGAGAGAGAGAGATTGAGCACAAACCAAAGCAAAGTGAGACATTAGCTGGAGGTACTGGCAGCTGTGAGTTGCCCCTCATGGGTACTGGGAACACGACTTGGGTCCTCTTCTAGAACAGTCCATGTTTTTAACCACCAAGCCATCTCTCTAGCTTTATCTTCCTGGCTACAACGAAGTGAAAAGCTATGACTTACCTCACACTCCCTGTCAAAAAAAAATGTTTTTCTTTACCTCGGGCCCAGAAGTAACAGAGCCAAGCAACCATGGTCTGAAAATACTGAAACCATGAGTCAAAACAGTTCTTTCCTCTTTCAAGTTGTTTATCATAAAAATAGAGAACTGCTCGACACAGAGCCCTATCCTCCAGGGTCCTGGTGTGTCCCCACTATGATGCTGCTGTGGCTACTCCCTGGACGCCTTGTCACCATTGTGATCTTATAAAAAGTTCTTCCAATTGGCTTCCTCTCAATTGTCTAAGGGATTAACACTTCTAAAGCATTCAGTGGTGTGCTCTTTAATTTTAGTCTTTCCTTCCTCCTGTGGGCCACTCCCCATCTTTGTTCAGCCTGGCAGCTTAGATGCATTCGCTGGAGGAAGAGATGCCAGAAAAGAGGGCAGAGAGGAAGAAGAAGGAAGCTGATGATTCACTTTGAGCTTTGAATATTTAGACATAGATAAACACTGATCTTTCAGGGTACAGCTTCCCATTCCCAGAATAGAACAGGAGCCTCCGTCTGGGGAGTGATAGAGGGAAGATGGAGATCAATAAGACGTAATTGGGGGACTCAAGAACAAGGTGGCAGAGCAAGCAGAGGCGGCTTAGCCTTCAGCTGCATCCTCACCGCCCTTTGGTATTGTTCAGGAGTTCTGTAGAGAGCTACAGATAAACCAGTGTCTGTTTAACTGTGCGTCTCATTGCCTAAGCAGAAACCCTGGTGACCCATCCTCTGAGGAAGTCAGAACCTCACCAACGACTGCAGAAGAGATGCTGCTAGGCTCCATGAGTGCCCCCAGTCCACCCAGAGGTCTACAGGCCCATCGACTACCCGGGGACTACCTGAGCAAACACTTTATGGAGTACTGGCAGGACAAACACAGTCAAATGGGGCAGTCACTTAGAGAATTTGTAGCTCAGCAAGAAATTGGACAAGAAAAAGAAACCATGTGATCCCTGTGGGCAAGCTGAGAAAATGTAGGTTGGATATGGTACATCTGGGGTGACTCGGAGCCGCCTGGACCCCCTCTGCAGGAAGCACAAGTCTTCTAAGACCACGCCTGTGTCCTCAGTTCTGTCCTCGGTCTACTCAGGTGGCTGCTTATCGAGGCCAGGCATGTTCTAGCTTTGTTTCTATGGCTGTGATAAAGGACCCTGACCCAATGCATTTTCTCCATTTGAAATTCCAGGTCATAGTTCACTGTAGCAGGGAAGACAAGGTATGAACTTGAAGCATCACATTCACAGGCTGGAGTAAGGAGATAGAAACGCCTAGGAGTCAACTCACTTTCATGCCTCCTCTACAGTCAGGGCTGAAAACTAAGCAACGGGGGATGCCCACTTTCAGGCTGGGTCTTCCCACATCGATTAAAGCAATCAATACAATTGTCCTCCAGACAAGGTCACGGGTCAATGTGATCTAGACAATCTCCCCCAGATTGACCACAGGTTAAATTGATCTAGACACACCCCCTCAGACATGGCCTCAGGCTAACCTGAGCTAAACAATCTCCCCCCCCAGACATGGCCACAGGTCAACCTGAGCTAGACAACCCCTCGTTGAGACTCTCTTACCACGTGAGTTCAGGCGGCATCAAGTCGACAATTAAAACTAACCACCACAAGGTCATAGGCATGCTCAGCAGAAAAGGTCATGGCCAATGACAGTGTTATCACAAGCCGTGAAAGCCCAAGCACGTGGCACAAGTCTCCACGGTTGCTTTCTTCGCCTTTTCCCCTGGCATCTTTTACCCCTCTTTTCTCCTAGATAGGCAAGCCAGAGGATGATATTTCTGTACTTTTATTATTATGGAAAGTACCAGGCAAGCACTCAAACTAACCTAAGGGGAAAGGAAAGACATATGACAAGGATCCAGGGTGTGTCTGGGGACACAGCAGACCATCTTACCAGGTAGGTATAATCGTGAGCCAAAGAGAACAAGGCAGACAGCTCCACAGACTGGCTTCTTAAGTCGCCAACTGTGCCAGTCCTACATGGGAAGGAATGCAGCTGGATGCTGGCACATGTGGTGAAAACACTCTGGGTTTTCACTGCCAGCTCAGAATGAGTCAACATGGCGGGGTGACTGCCAAAACAGCCAACGTAATCTTGATCTGTGCTCAGAGAAGATAAGCGATGGTACAGCTTGTAGTGCAAAGCACCACCCACCAAGGAACACAGAATTGATAGGGGGTCTGAAAGGACCAGAGGCCATGCCCTACCGTGTGCACTGGGCACATGTCAGGTATTGCTGTCCGGTCTACTTCTGAGGAATTAGTGAAAATTTCCTGGACTTTGGTTTGATGGGTTGTAGTCTGGGGTCTAATTTTTTTAACTGAAACCCCAATTTAGGCAAACCCTGGGACTTTGCCATGCATTAGTAATGAACAGTTCTACTTTATTGCCACCATGACCCTCTGCAGTCATCCCATGGTTATCCGTAACATACAAAATGAGACAATTGTGGCACTGAGAACCTTGCCAAGGACCACACTGACATCCACCTGAAGAAACAGGATTTGAATATAAGGAGAGTAGACTTCTGTTTTTTCCCTTAACTAGCACTGTGCGAACCTGAATCTTTTTTGTTTCTTACCATGCCACAGTGCTGTGTTTAAAATTGCTCAACACAACAGGGCAGTTGCACATATAAACAACGCAGCTGTTGTGACAGCGTGCACAGGAACTGTGCGTGCCAAAGCCAGGTATAATCCCAGAGATGCATGGAGGGGAGAAATGGGTGTGAGATCCAACCCTAGTTGAGGAGCTCTGGGTGACCCAGAGCTGCTAGAAGAAGGGGCCACAGTTTTCTTTAAGGTTAGAGGTCCCGTTTGTGGATGGCCACACATTGAAGAAGACAGTACAAATTGGACTTCCCATGTATTTAAAAAAAAATAGAGAGGACAAAGTTGAGTGGCTAGGGAAGTGGGGTGCAGATCCAGGAGGAGTGGGGGGGGAGTAAATATGATCAAAACGCATTATGCAAAATTCTCAAGGAACTAATAAAAAATTACCCAAAAATGTATAGGCTTAACCCAAAAATATTTGTTTGCTCACTGATCTAAAATCTTGGCAAGACATGTTTATCTTTGCTCTGTTCAGAATCATCTCAGATGGCTTAAAGCCAGGGCTGGAGCTAGACCTGGGGCCTGAAGACTAGATTGGAAGCCTTACTCTCCAGCTGCTGCCTGGGAACAGGAGATGCAAAGAGCTAGAAGAGGAACAGCTGGTTCTCTTTGGATGTCAACCTTTGTGGGATCTCCTCATGAGCGCCCTTCCACAAGATGGATATGGAGCAGACAGACGACTCACGCCTCATCTCCTGGCTCCCTGGGGACATGTCCACAGAGAGAGAAGATTTTTCTGTCACTTAGGAAGTCATGCCGTGTTACCTCTCTCAAATTCTGTTGGCTGAGACAGTTGTAAAGACGGTCCCCAGTTCAGAAGTTGGGGAGGGGGAGCCTAAATCCAGCACTTACCAAAGAATGTTACCACCACACAATAAAGGGTGGGGCGGAGGCTGATGCACTCATGTTGGGATAGACCATCCTCAGCAAGCATCCCCAACATTCCATGCAAGAGGCTAAGTGTCTCGCGGTCCTTGTACATCATCCTCAGGAAACTGCTCCAGAAGACACTGCAGTCCCATCCTACAGAAGGCGGAAGAGTGATGAATATTCAACTTCCTCCTGTCTTTTCACCTGTGAGTAGAGGACCTCGAAAGAGCCCCAGGGGTATTTGACCATGAAGCCACCTCTATGAGCCAACATACTTGATGGCAACCATAGAGGCAGCTACATGGTGCAGTGATGGATTGCGGGAGTACTAACATCTGTTTGTGGGGCTTTACCTTGGCCTTGCTTCTTAGAAACTGTCGGGCCTCAGGCGAAGCTTTATTTCTCTATGCCTTGATGTCTCAGGAGTAACCCAGGTGCTTGCCTGAAGAGCTGAGTCAAGGCAAGGCAGGTGAGGTGCTTTGTATGCTGTCTGGAAGCTAGTGAGGATTCTATAAATGTCAGCTGCTGGGTTTTTATAAAAAGCGGCCAAAGAAAGGCATTTTCAAAAGACAGATTTGTAACCACAACCAAAAATACAAGTCACACACCCTCAAGCCCAGTTAATGCTTCCCATCCATTGATGTCGTTACACACATCTGTGACAGAACACTGGGGGCTCTCACTGGCCTGGAAAATCATACCCCCTTTCCCTCTCCCCCAGATAAGCAAGCAGGTGGTGATTCTGCCTCCAAGAGCTCCATTGTCCTTCCCTGGAGGGGGCCTCGGGTGACTCAGCCAAGAGGGCATTCAGTGAGTCATCGGGCACCAAGGACTGACTAAACGCCTTCAGATCTTGGGAAAGAAATAAACACTCAAGATACCCAAAGTTCTTTTCCATTCCCAGACCCCAGAGGCTCCTCAGACAGGAGACCATCTACTAGATAATTAACTGAGCTTCCATACGAGCAGAGGTGTTAGTCATTTGGTCCACACACATCTCTAGTGTCAGTATAAAACATTGCCAGCTCCCTAATGAAGATTCAGCTTTGTGGCTAGTCCCCTTCCTCACTCACCCCAAAGCTTTCCAAACCATCCAGACCAAGTAATGTCTCCAACATACATTGCTTCCAAGAGGTGGCGACCTGGCCATGATGCCCCACAGATCCACCAAACTCAGCATAGAGGCCCACCGTGGACATGTCTTTCTGCACACATCAGAAGTTTATCGTGGGGCACCCACAGACTCACTAGGATCTTATCCTGCCCCGCACCAGCAGGCAGTCCATCAGAACTTCTGCCTCAACCATCTCACATCTTACTCTTCAAGAGATCTTCCAGAGAGCAGCTCAACAGTTTCTGACTCCACCTCCAAGATGCTCTCCAGCTCTTACCACCTGCCCTAGGAACTCTGTGGAAGGGACCAAAAGCCCTGCTGTTCTCTGTAGGACTCTATAGTGACTCCAGATGAGGGTTACACTCATCAGTATAGTTCTAGAACCTTGACTTAACCGCTACTAATCTTCTACAGGTTGAGTTGCATCCTTCCACCTCTCGCATGCGTGCCCCAACCCCAGCACCTTAGAATATAGCTATAACTAGGAATAGACACCTATTCTATCAAATTTCTTACCATTATTTTACATACTGATCACAGTTTCCCCTCCCTCCTCTCCTCCCATTCCCTCTCCCTACCTCCCTTCCACCTCCCATTCACTCCTCCTCCATGTCTGTTCAGAAATGGGCAGGTCTCCCATGGGAGTCAACACAGCATGGTACAGGAGTTGAGGCAGGACTCAGCTTCTCCCCTTTCATCAAGGTTGGGCAAGAGACCCAGATTGGGAAGTGGGTTCCCAAAAGCCAGCTCAAGCACCAGGGACTCTTCCTGATTCCACTGCTAGGAGCTCCACAAACAGATAAAGCTATCCAACTGTCACACATATGCAGAGAGCCTAGTTCGGTCCCATGCAGGTTCCCTAGCTGTCGGTCTAGAGTCGGTGAGCTCCTACAAACTCAGGTCAGCTGTCTCTGGGGGTTCCCCTGTCATGACCTTGATCCCCCTGGCTCATATAATCATTTCTCTCTCTTTTCAACAGGTCTCCCAGAGCTAGGCCCAGTTCTTCCTGTCGATCTCTGCATCTGCTTCCATCAGTCACTGGAGGACTGCTCTGATGACAGTTAGGATAGTCAACAGTCTGATTACAGGAGAAGGCCCATTCAGGCATCCTCTCCACTAAGCTAAGAGTCTTAGCAAGGATCATCCTTGTGGATTTCTGGGAGATTCCCTGGTACCCAGTTTCTCCCTAATCCCCAAATGCTCCCCTTATGAAAACAGACACTTTAAAGAGGTGACTAATTCAGAGTGAGGCCATTTTGGATGGGTTTTCGTTCAAAATAACTGACATACCCTTATTTTTTTTAAAAAAAAAAGGGGGGGGGGAGATTGGGACAATCACATGCAGGAAGACCATGTGAAGGCAAAAAAAAAGAGAAGATGGTCACCTATAAGCAAGAAGAAAAATCTAGAAAGAAATTACACATGTCCACATCTTTATCTGGAACTTTTTAGATCAGTGGTCCCAAACCTTCCTAATGCTGTTCTTTATGTTGTGGTGACCCCCAACTCTAATATTATTTTGTTGCTACTTCACAACTATAATTGTGTTACTGTTATGAACCACAATGTAAATATCTTACATGTGACCTTCAAGGGGGTCACAGCCCACAGGTTGAGAACCACTGTTTTAGGGGCATAAGAAATACAAAGGTTGTTATGACAGATTGTGCCCACTAATAATGCATACCCCACCTCTACCCCATAGATATGAGGCCTGGCATACACTTCCTTCTGAGAACAAGGTTTGCCTCAGCTCTTCAAAGGGATTTAATATTCCTCAAAACTCTTCATCCTGGTTAGCTGCTTCCTCCAGGAAGCCAGCTCTCCCCTTTGTCTTTTGGCATCCTTGGTAGTTTGAATGAGAATGTCCCCCCAAGTCACAATTCCGCTCCGTTTCTAAGATCAGGTCAGATCCTGTGTGTTCAAGGTAATGTGACCACAGATCTAAAGCTCTCTATATGGCCAAAGATGATTCTAAGCTTCTCATTCTCCTTCCTCCTCCACCCTCCAAGTGCTGAGATTACAAGCATGACCACCACACCCATGGTCCTGGGGGTTGAACCCAAGGCTTCATACATTCTAGACAAGCATCTACCAACTGGGCTATATCCCCAGCCCATTTAGCACTTTTTAAAGTTACTAAGTATCTTATAGGAATACTAAGGTAGTCTTCTTTAGGGGAACCCTGGTTTCCAGGATGAAAACACTCGCTGATAAATCTGTGTTCTGCCAGCCACAAGCTGGTCTTTGAAATAAGATTATATATATATATATATATATCGGGCATAAGTAGGTGACTCAATCAGATTTAGTTCAAGCACCAGGGCCACATGTGACATATAGTACCATGGTAATCAATAGCCACACTGGGAAACTGAACTCTAGAAATCCTGATATTTCTGCGGGTGTTTAGACAGTGCCTGAGCACCTTCACAAGAGACCGTGCATTACTCTCACTCTCCCCAGGCAGACTGAGGCACCAGAACATATAACCATTCTGGTCTTGACCTCTAGAAAATATGTGCTCACCTGCCCTTTAGAAGGATGTACCCAAGTTCCTCGTGGGGAGCTTTGAAGAACCTTACTCTCAAGACTCCAGCTCCAACTTCCCTGGGAGGTACTGACCTTGACGACACTTCCTCTGTAAGAAGCCAACCTGATTTCTCTGAATAAAGATCTGTCTACTTAAAGGAAGAACCACTTGATGTTAATGACATCCAGACCTAGGGGGATAGTCCCTAATGCAGACAGATTCCTTCCACCAGCCCTCCTGCCCCTTGCCTGGTTGCTTTTGTAATCATCTAGGACACGTGTTGGATCTGTTTGCTCATTGGCCAGTTCCCTTCCACACCCCAGGTCACATAAAATGAGGGACCCAATAAGAAAGAAGATTTTGTTCATTTCATTCCGTGCTGTTTCTCTGGTGTCCACCACCAGAAGAGGTGCTCAGTGAACATATGAGGACGAAATAGATAATGAATGAATGAATGAATGAATGATCCCACATGGGAAAAAAGGCCAGTCCCTATTCTTATCATTATCTTAGCGATTACACTTAAATCCACAATCACTGAACGTTCTCTGATAGCTCTTATCCCCTGCCTTTGTCTACATATGCTTTGATTCTACAAGCGAGCCAACCTCAGCACCTACTCTGTTAGGAGCCAATTTTCTCCTAAAATCATTGCAGGAACCATCACCCTAGGGGAGTCTGCAGAGAACCTCACACCCCTAATTATGTTAGGAATCATTCTATTGACAGAGCCTACCCCACACCCAAATTGGCTGTTAATGGAGAGCTATCTGTTAGCAGAACCCACTTCACATTCCAAACTACCTAGGGAACTAGGTGTGGCAACTCCTGACTTCTTGGCCTACAGTGACCTGACCGAAGATAACCTCCTGCCTACGTGACCAACACGGACCACGTGACCAGCGTGAACCACGTGGCAAGAGCTCAGACCCCTGTACCCACCCCCCAACTCCATACCCTATATAAGTTGTACCCCATCTCTAATAAACGGAGGCTCTGACAAATGTAGCATGGCCTTCTTCTTCTCTCCTAGCCCATTTATCTTACAGATAGTGCCTCTCCGGGACCCTGGAATAACTGAACGGCCAGACGGGTTACTGACCCTAGACGAGGTGACCCGTCAAGGCATCTACTTATGGATATTGCCCTACAAATCGCTTCAGTGCCAAGACAATTTTACTCACACATGTAGAGCCAGCCATGACTCTGATGTGCCTAGAACTATAAGAGGAAGTTCTCAGGGGTCAAGAGCTACAAGCCAAGAACTTGGCTATGGTGGAGCTGGGAACACGCACATTCCATCAGCAATTCCTGCTGTGGGGTAGGTAGGGAGAAGCCGAGTCCTGGAGACTCAGCTAGCAGAAGGGTGCCAGGCAGCAGGCAGCTTGAGGTATGCTGCTCCTGGCTGGATCCACCAGATTCCAGCCCATGGAAGCCTTTCAGACTTCTGGAGCTTCACTAAGCCCAGGTGCCTTATGGGGCTGGGGCGGGAGGCCTGATGGGAGGTACAGAGTCAGGGAAGAAAGGTGAGCAGTGTGAGCTGGGATGGGGTCCTCTACCACCCAGCCCTCAGTTGTCACTTGGACTCCAACTCGTCTTAACCTTTGCTATTGTTTGGTGAGAGGCATTATGAAATATTAAAAAATGTGAGGTAATAACCTGATCCCTAGGAGTAGGGAGAAGAAACTCAGTCTTTTTTTTTTAAAGAGAATTGTAATCTTTTTTTATTGATTTTATTGAGCTATACATTTTTCTCTGCTCCTCTCCCTGCCTCTCCCCTCCCTTTCAACCCTCTCCCATGGTCCCCAAACTTCCAATTTATTCAGAAGTTCTTGTCTTTTACTGATTTCCACGTAGATTAGATGTATGAATGTCTCTCTTAGGGTCCTCATTGTTGTCTAGTTTCTCTGGGATTGTGATTTGTGAGCTGATTTTCTTTGCTTTGTGTTTAAAAAAACACTCATGAGTGAGTACATATGACAATTGTCTTTCTGTGTCTGGGTTACCTCACTCAATATGATGTTTTCTAGCTCCATCCATTTGCCTACAAATTTCAAGATGTTGTTATTTTTCTCTGCTGTGTAGTACTCCATTGTGTAAATGTACCACATTTTCCTTATTCATTCTTTGGTCGAGGGGCATTTAGGTTGTTTCCAGGCTCTGGCTATCACAAACAATTCTGTTATGACCATAGTTGAGTACATGTCCTTGTGGTACAATTGAGCGTCTTTGGGTATATACCCAAAAGTGGTATTGCTGGGTCTTGAGGAAAGTTGTTTCCTAATTTTCTGAGAAATCGCCATACAGATATCCAAAGGGGCTGTACCAGCTTGCATCTCCACCAGCAATACAGGAGTGTTCCCTTTACCCGACAACCTCTTCAGCATAAGTTGTCATCAGTGTTTTTGATCTTGGCCATTCTTAGGTATAAGATGGAATCTCAGAGTTGTTTTGATTTGCATTTCTCTGATGACTAAAGATGTTGAGCATTTCCTTAAGTGTCTTTCAACCATTTTAGATTCCTCTGTTCCTCTGTTGAGAATTCTCTGTTTAGGTTTGTAATCCATTTTTTATTGGGTTATTTGTTCTTTTGATGGCCAATTTCTTGAGTTCTTTGCATATTTTGGAGATCAGACCTCTGTCTGATGTAGTGTTGGTGAAGATCTTTTCCCATTCTGCATGCTGTAGTTTTGTCTTGTTGACCGTGTCCTTTGCTTTACAAGAGCTTTTCAGTTTATTAATTTTTTCTCTCAGTGTCTATGCTACTGAGGTTATATTTAGGAAGTGGTCTCCTATGCCAATGTGTTCAAGTGTAATTCCCACTTTCTCTTCTATGAGGTTCAGTGTGGTTGGCTTTATGTTGAGGTCATTGATCCATTTGGACTTGAGTTTTGTGCATGGTGGTAGATATAAATCTATTTTCATTCTTCTATATCCAGTTATGCCAGCACCATTTGTTAAATATGCTTTCTTTTTTCCATTTGATATGTTTTGCTTCTTTGTCAAAAATCAGGTGTTCATAGGCGTGTGGATTAATTTCTGGGTCTTTGATTCAGTTCTATTCCTCCTGTTTATTTTTATGCCAGTACCAGGCTGTTTTCAGTACTCTAGCTCTGTAGTAGAGTTTGAAGTCAGGGATTGTGATGCATCCAGAAGTTCTTTTATTGTACAGGATTGTTTAGGCTATCCTGGGTTTTTTGTTTTTGTTTTTTGTTCTTTTTTTTTTTTTTTTTTTGCTTTTCCATATGAAGTTCAGTACCATTCTTTTGAGGTCTTTGAAGAATTTTGCTGAGATTTTAATAGGTATTGCATTTAACTTTAGATTACTTTTGGTAAGATTGCCATTTTTACTATGTTAATTCTGCCAACCCAAGAGCATAGGAGATCTTTCCACTTTCTGGTGTCTTATTCAACTTCTTTCTTCAAAGATTTAAAGTTCTTGTCATACAAGTCTTCCACTTGTTTGCTTAGAGTTACTCCGAGATATTTTACGCTATTTGTGACTATTGTGAAGGGTGATGTTTCTCTGATTTCTTTCTTATCCCATTTATCATCTGTGTAAAGGAGGGCTACTGATTTTTTTTAAGTTAATCTTAATACAGTCTTTTGTCAACATCTTAAGCCCTGGAAATTATTCCAGCTGTCGGGGGTAGCTGACGTCTACAGTCAGGAGGCAGACATAGCATGACTGCAGCGTGCTTTCTGATTGTCTTTGCTGCAGGTGGTTCCTCCCATGGTTTTCGCTTCCTCACCTCTCCCTCTCGAACCCTATGCGGTCCTCAGAGCTCTTCCCATATGACACCGCATCTCCAGTGACCTGGTCCCAGGTCTCTGTCACAAGTGGCTTGCTCTTCTTTCTGCCTCCTGGATGGACACGTAGCTATGCCACAGCAGCCACCCTGAGAGAAACTCAGCACTTTGTTGTTGTGTGTTTGATGGCTAGCCCCTTCTCCATAGCAAATATTAGAGTCACTGCTGTCTTTGGCTTCAAGTTTGCTACTCAATATCTGTGTGACCTAGACAGAGCTGTTGCAATTCTCTGACCCTCACTGTCCCCACCTGAAAAGCGACATCATAAAGCACCTCACAGGGTTAGTAGTAAGAGCTCAAGCAGAAAATGCACACAAGTTCTTTAGCACCATACCTAGGTCACCCTATGCGTTTGGTAGTTACACTAATTGGCACTGCCATTAGCTCTAATAGTTTTGGGTCTCGAGAGGCTGGCACTTGAGGTTCGTTCCTCTTCAGTTCAAGGAGCTTCAAAAATACAAATCTTTGGGTTGGTGATGGCCCCGACCAGATAGAACCCTCACAGGCTCACACTGTGTCTCTGGATAGAAGAGAAACAAAGGGAAGGACCAGAAGGTTAGATCTCATCTTGACCATGGCATCCAACAGAAGAGGCTAAGGCATGGAAAATGGCCAGGTTCTACTGAAGGTCCTTCTAAGGTTATCTAAGCCTCTCAGGCAAACCCTCCCTAGAAACTTCATGACAAACGTGCAATGTCATCTTCTGTCTCCCTTTCCCAGTCAACAACTGAGAACTCAGATGAATCCCAGGGCCTTACAACCAAGAGGAGACAGTCCAGTTTCAAACCCAGGCCAACCTCACTCAAAAGAATAGATAGGGAAAGAAGGGAGGTGGCTCAGTCACTGAGAAAACAGGCCCCCATGGTGGGGCAGGAAAAAAGAAAGCCATGAAAATGTCCTGTTTTATTTATGGAAAATTAATTCAGCATGTAGCTTCATTATATTGCCATTTCTCGAAACATTAAGTTCCATCAAGTCTGTGAATGCCTGGGAAGCTACAAAATGTTCTTTTTTGGAAAACCTCCTATTATCTGTAAATATCCAAATTTCGGGCCAACCTAGATTTCCTTTTTCCTTACCTTAACCTGTGGATTTTACATCCAGAATGCTCCAGGGTAGCCCCCACAGGCCAGTGCGTCTTGTGAATGTTTCCCAGTAGCCTGTGAGCCAGGTGAAAAGCAGCACTCACATTAATCATGCCATGAATTAACTCCCCTCCCCTTTTTCCGGCTTTAAATGCATGGCTACAAAAGAATTATGTTCTCCAATCCTAGAAACGGTGGAGCAGCGTCTTTCTCTTGTCGGACATCGCTCTCTAGTGGTCAAGCGTCTACATGAAAAATGGAGTAACCTAAGGCACCTATAGGAACCCTCTTGCTCCCTCGCTGGCTAGCGCACCCAGCCAGCAGGCTTTCTGCTGTTCACTTTATTTTTTTAAAACACCACTTAAAGGCCTAATGTATGCCAAGCAACAAGGATTCAAGATGCCTCCTCTGGTGGCTAGTAATTGCTTTGCTAATGCTTACCCTGAGAGTCTGAGGGAAATGGCCCAGATCTCAAGTCTGTCACTAAGAGTATCAAGACCCTGGGGAGATTAGAGCTGTCAGTTCTTGTGTGGACTTATTTTCTTACCCAGAGACTGGTCATGACAGCTTTCCCATTTCCAAAAAAAAACATGTTCTTCTAAGTCTTCATTCTTTTTTTCACAGACAGCCCTGAGGAGCATCCTGGGCAGGAAGCAGAATTCAGATCATGGTTTCAGAGGCCCTGACTTTGGCTCCCGGTTCCTACGGGGGGAGTTCCTTGTAACCTTGGACAAACTGCTTAACTGTTCGTACTACCTTTCCCCCATCTGTGAGATGAACACAGTTCCTGACTTCCACACTCAGATTCACAGACTGTGATGTAAGGGGTATTCCCAGCTCACGAACATGATCAACTGGCCCCTTCCCTTGTTGATCCAGGAATTTGAAGCAGTTAACAAGCTGCCGAGGGGATTCCAACACACAACAACCTCCAAGCACAAATCTGCTGGGCCGGATTGCAGCTCCACAGACTTGGCTGTGCTGAAAGGCACGGTGGTGCCGGAGGATCAGAAGTTCAGTCATCTTTGGCTGAAATGGTGAAACACTGCCTCAGTATACAAAGGGAGAAAAAAAAGAGAAGGAGGGTAAGAAGAGAAAGGAAGGGAGGAGGAGGAGGAATAAGGAAAGGGGGAGGAGACAAAGAAGAGGAGGTGGAGGAAGAGTAGAAGGGAAAGAAGAAGGGAAGAATGGGAGGAGAAAGAGGTGAGAAAGAAGATAAAGAAAATGAAGGAGTGGGAAAGGAAGCGGAAGAGGAGGTGGGAGAGGAGGTGGGAGGAAGAAAGAGGAAGAAGAATAGAAGAGGAAAAGATTTGGAGGAAGAGGAAGAGGGCAGGGGGAGGAAGAAGAGGAGGAGGAGGGAGAAGAAGGTGGGAAGGAAGAGAAGCAGGAGGGCCTGGAGGTGTAGCTTGGTGGTAGAACACTTCCCTAGCGAGCACAAGATCCTAAATTCAATTCCCATGGAAGATAAAAAAAAAAAAAAAAAAACCATGTTGCTTCCTATGCCCCCACTGGATTCCAATACAACGGATGCAATATAGAATGCAATGTTGGGATTTTCAGGAATTCCCAGGGGATTCCAATATGCAGCCAGGCTTGACAGCCATACCAGTGTTAGGCATAGGGTAAGAGTTCACAGAAGTCCTTTCCGTGAAGCTACGTAGTGACTGGAGCACTTGCCTTTATTCTTTATTGAGTCTTTATCGTACAGCAACACCTCCCTCAAGTGCCTGACCCCACAAGCAGCATCGTTATCACACTCAAACCAAAACGCAAAGATCTCTGAGTTCAGAGGCTGCAATAATGCCTCAGGCCCATTACCACATTGCACCACCTGCCCTGCTAATTATGTAGCCCGTCCCAGGCATGGAGCTGCAAACCACAGAGGGGCTGCGGCTCAGACTAAGAACCGTGCCTTTTTCCTTTAGAAAAATATCGAAAACACGTTTCATAAATCTCTCTTGGAAAAGAAGTCATGCCATAGAAACTTCTCGAAAAATAACTGTCTGGGGGGGCGTATTTTAAGATGGTTGAGACATGCTTGAGGCCGTGGGGACTCCCCTGTCTCACCGAGTCCCTTCTGTCTATTTAATGTCTTGCAGTAAAACTGTGTGAGTC
This sequence comes from Microtus ochrogaster, assembly GCF_000317375.1. Classification (NCBI taxonomy): domain Eukaryota; kingdom Metazoa; phylum Chordata; class Mammalia; order Rodentia; family Cricetidae; genus Microtus; species Microtus ochrogaster. Next base: position 1,726,358 of record NW_004949128.1, on the reverse strand, counting down.
TCAAGTCAGCCTCAGTTGGGAGCCGGCAGCCCCTGCTCTACCGTGTCCCTCATCTTCCTTGCTGGACCGCAGGCTGCAGTTCCTCTTTGCCATAGCCTCAGCTGGCCAGCTGTTTCCAGCTGTGTTGTCGATGAGAATACTTAACAAGATTTTGAGCAGTGCACCTGCTCCTGTTGGCAGGGGCTGCGCCTACTGCTTCAGAGGCAAGAACTGTGGAAGGTGCAGGGAGAAACCCTCTTTACACCCCACGGCTACTCAGTCAAGCCCAGCTTCTCCTTAGCGCTTAGGAATGAGAGCAGGAAAACCCACGGAAATCTTCTCAAACCACCCTAAGCCTGGAGGCAGAAAGCTAGAGGCCTTTGAGTAGCCTACCTGAAACTAACGTCAATCATCCCCTTTACCTGCGTTCTCTGTTCTCTCGCACATACACAGCTACCCTTTCCAGATGTGTGCTTCATCCTCAAATCCTCTAGAGGGCAGAGGAGGGATTAGGTGTTTATCTAAGACCCTTTCCCGCCTTCCCCACCCTCTGACATTGAAGACAGTAAGGAGCTAACAAATGGGGCATCTGAGGGGCCCACAGAGACACAGCCCAAGCGCAGCAATAAGATGTACTCTGCTTGAGCAGAGAATAGTGTTGGTTGTTGTTTGCCTCATTGGTTTGGGGGGGTCTCTGCAGATGATAGAGTTCTGGACTGAGAGCCCAGTTCCCATGGTAAAGCTGGACGCAAGGATTGGAGTCATATCTCCACAGAACTACAGCTGTGGCTGCTGCTGCCCTGAACCCAGTGCCCTCGGAGATACTCTGTTCTTATATTCCTGCCTTGTCCTGAAAGCTCTGAGAATATACATGCTTTTCCCCCACACACCCATCACCAGTCAACAGTCCATCTCCGGAACAAGAGGCTCCAATCCCAGTGCTTGAGCCAGGCCACGCAGAAGAATTGCTCGATGGAAAAACCCAACAATTGATGCGTCTCTCAACACCCCCAAGGCTGCCAAGCAGATTGCAGCCTCCAAAGCTAGTCTATAGAGCTACAACTTGACCAGCTAAGCATCTTTCATTTCTGATGGCATAGGAAAGCATTGGAGGATTTTTTTTTCCTTCCCTTTCCTTTATCCCTTCCTTCATTCCCCTCCCACCTCGGTTTCCTTTCTTTCCCTTTGTTCCTCACACAGCTTCAAAAATTTGGCAACCACGGAGATTTCTCCAGGTAGCCTTCCCAAGCTCCAGAACCAATAACCTCCAATACCGTACAATCCGGTCCAGGAAACCTGCAGCTTTTCTGCTTTCCCGCCTATCCCCACCCACCCTCCTTCCTTGACTAGTTCTCACTCCGTCTCACTCCTTTGCATTTTCCTCTGTGACCTCAATCCTGCAGCCACGCAAACCTGCTCAAGCCTCTCTGGCACTCACCCCGTCCTTATTAATAAGACTAAAAATAATAGATCATATATAAGACCTCACCTTCAAAAGGCCCTCATGCCACCAACTCAGGGCCGCAGAGGAACTGTTTGTGTGAGATACATGTGGGCACCAGAGGTCAGAGGCTCGCCCACGACTGGCAGCTAGTTTGCAATGGAGCCCAGTGGAGAACCTGCTTTGAGTGCCATTATTTATAGCTTATCTGAAAATTATTTCAAAAAAAAATAAGCAAGTGGGAAAACAAGCCAGACTCTTCAAGTACGACTTTATTGCATTTCCAAGGGCAAGATTTATTTTCCCTCCTTAATATTGTAATTAAAATGAATGGAATAAGATCTGGTGTCAGCCGTGCCTTTCCAACAACCTTTTGCAGGCATTTGTGTTGCTCTGCAGACAGGGAAACCATCTGTTTGCTTCTCTATTGCGTAAGGGACCTGCTCATTCAGTCAACCGCTGAGTCTGTGTTGTATGCGGGCCTTGGGCCTCCTGCAAGTTATGCTCTGGTGAACAAAATTAGTCTCCCTGTCGGTGTTTACAGCCCTAGAGTTTAGCAGCGAAGTGAGATCCATGCCAGGAATGTTCAATTAGAAATACCCACCCCCACCCAAATAATATAGGTCATTGCCATGGCTTTTTCTTGCCCACCAGAACTTGGTGTTGAGATTCCTATTACTGGAGATACTGCACATTCTGGACATGGGAGTTGGAGAAATCACGCTAGAACTGATCTGGAAGCCTTTGTTTTGAAAATGAGTGCAGGAGGCCCAGGTAGTGAAAGATACTTGCCACTCAGCCTGATGGCCCCGGTTGATCCCTGGGACCCACATGGTTGAAGGAAAGAACTGGCGTCTGTAACTTGACCTCTGACATGTGGTCAGTCACATGTGTGCCATGCCATGTACATGCCCACACATATACACAGAAATGTTCTCATGGTCACATCTACCAAACGCACCCCACATAAGGCTCAGGAAACATTGTGAAAGAGGAGGCAGAAAGAGTGGAAGAGTCAGAGGATCAGGGAGATCACTGTGAGATTGTTTTCCTAGTAATGTCAGAAGCTACACCAACAAAACACCGGCATGACTGCCCAAACACAAGCTCACCAATGAATTTGCTGAAGTCGAGGGGGAAAGCCCCATGAGGCCTCAACCCTACATGGGCAACTGAGGAAAACTGGGAGTGGCAGAGAAGCTCCTCCCAGGGAAGAGACATCAACTGGTTGTCCAGTGCCAAACAGCCTGGCAAACACACATACAAGTAACACTATACAGAATGAGCATGTTTTATCGGGAATATATATGCATATACATGTGCATCTATTCATGCAATAACAGTTAGTGAATAAAGAGATCATGAATTTGAAGAAGGGGAGGGGTATATGGAAGAGTTTGGATGGAGGAAAGGGAAGGGAGATGTAGCACAAATAATAAAAACCCAGAGACAGATATTGGGGTTCATCCTGGAGATCAGAAAAGCAAAGCAGCCAAGCCACTAGAGAGCTCTTACCTCTATGAAATCTTCAGACAGAAAGAGAGCAAGTTCCTGTCTCATCCTGCCTTATATTCCTCTCTAGTGCTGGGATTAAAGGCGTGCACCACCACCGCCCTGCCTCTATGGCTAGCTAGTGTAGCTGCTGGGATTAAAGGTACGTGCCACCACTGTCTGGCCTGTATGGCTGCCAAGTGTGGCTGTTTTGCATTCTGATCTTCAGGCAAGCTTTATTTATTAAAATACAAATGATATATCACTGTAGGGAGAAGTGAAGTAATTATATTATGATCTCAAAAATAATCACATTCCAAAAAATTGGTAAAGAATGGGTTAAAAGGAGTTGGGGGAGGGTTTACATAAGAGCAATAATTCAAACATATGCCAGTATTCAAACATTCGAAAGTAAGTTAGAATGTATTTTTGATGAGGAGCGTAGGTGGGTGGCAGTGTGCTTGAGTCTGCAGCCTGTTGCCCAAACCACAGAACCAAAGTACTGTGCAGCGGGACTTTGTTCCTGCTTTGTTGGATGGGGACTTGCTGGACATTGATTCTGTGTTAGACATTCTGTCACATGCTACCTTCCAGACTGTCTCAGGACACCTAGGGAGGCAGGCATGTTTGTAACATCGTGAGCAATCACTAATAAGATATCCAATAATATAAAGTTAATTGGTAATTAATGCTCATTCTATTTTCCCGTGGCGCTTGTCTTTAAAGAAGATCTTTAAAAGTCCGAGGTTGGGACTGTGTAAAGAACAATACAAATATGTCTCCCAGTCTAGAGAGAAGGCTGGGGAGAAGCCTATGTGATGACAGAGAAAACGAAGAGTTTGCAGACATCATATAGTCAGCTTAATGACACGCAGCACCCGAAGCCCAGGAGGCTTCAGCGATATGTCGTTGGACTTAATATGATTCTAGAGGGTCTTGATATGGTTAAGTTCAGGATGCCAGTATAGTGGGTTTTCAGGCCTCTCTCTAGCCTATAGATAGCTACCTTCCTTCCAGTTGTATGCCCATGTGTCTCCTCTCTCTCTCTCTCTCTCTCTCTCTCTCTCTCTCTCTCTCTCTCTCTCTCTCTCTCTCTCGTGTGTGTGCAGAAAAGGAGAGAGGGAAAGGGATCACTAGTATTTTCACCCTTATAACCTCACTTAATCTCAACTCTCTGGAGGTTCTGTCCCTAAATTCAAACACGTTAACGGTTAGGACTTCAATGTACAAGTTTGGGGTGGAGGCGAGTGTGTTCATAATGGACACCCACAGGGGAAGCACAAACAGGTTTAATTTGGTCAGATATGGAAGCTTGGAAGGGAGGACATTTAAGCTCAGGCTTCAAATAACAAGGAGTGAAATTGTCACCTGCAGGAACATGGGTGAACCAGAGAACACCGTAGTAACATAAGGCAGACTCAGGAAGGATGAAAGTGTCATGCTTTCTCTCAAATGCAGGGTCTAGGTTTCTCTTCTGAATGTGTGAGTAGAAAGTGAAGAGAGAGGGGGAAGGATGGTGGTGGAATAAAGCAGGCAACAGAGCCATGACTGTGATCACGTATGAAAATGTACAGTGAGCTCCATTGTTTTGCACGAAGAATGTATGCTAATAAGAAATGCCACAAACCTTGGCAGGAGAGATGGTTCCACAGGTTAAAGCTCTTGCCGAGGACCTCGGTTCTGTTCCCAGCACCCACATAGCACTCCCAGCATCTGTAAATCCAGTCCCAGGGGACCTGACGCCCTCTTCAGGGCTCTGGCGGCACACAGACAAAACACCCATACACATTTTTAAATGACTGAGAAAGAGAGAGGAGGGGCAATTGCCTAGAGAAAGATGGCAGAGGCGGGGAGACCAGAGGAGTCTCTTCAGAGAGCGGCCTCCAGGGCTATCTTCCCAGCAGCCTCTGAGGAAGAAAAGAAAGGCCTGGCTTTTTATAACTTCTGAGGGGTGTCGTGATGTTTCATGTCACATAGTTAACTTAGTTCAACACAGTGTATTTGATTTAAAAAAAAGTATGGAGGAGCCAGGTACCATAAACTGAGAGCTGTCCCATCATAGCTCACCCTGAGTTTTACTCTCTGGCCCAGACAGAGTTACAAAGAGGAATGGTCTGATCTCTCCGGGCTATGGGGTCCAGCCTATGAACGCAGACCTGTGTCCTAAGAGAGGAGAGAGCACACCCCACTCCCAGAAGAAAATGTTTCACTCCCAGAAAGATGGGGAGGGAGGTGGGGGCAGGCTTTGGAGCAACACTGAGGCTATGGATGTCAAGGTGAGCCCTTTGCATGGTATTTAAACCTTCTCAGAAGGGAATAAAAATAACTCCTGAAGAGCGTGAAAAATGATGAGCTGGAGCTGGCTTGTATGAATTTATACGGAACAACTAAAAAGATTTCAGGAACTCTCCAAGCTGATTGTAACTATTATGGAATAAAATTGATTTCCATATGAGCTGAAGATCCCAGGATAAATAGTCACACCTATCCTGGATACTCTACTAGCCGATTAGAATTCCATGATTTCACGGTGTTGGAGTGCTACGGCCTGAGTTATCTTCAGTCCCTGTAGCAGCCACACAGGACCCACCTCTGTCCCTGACCTGTCTTCCTTTTGGTTCTGAGGCAAGAGCTTTTTGGTGACCTTCTGTGTATGTGTTTTGCCTTGTTAGTTAATGAATAGAATTGCTCTGGCCTATGGCAGAGCAGAATATAGCCAGGCTGGAAGAGATATAGAGAGAATAGGTAGAGTCAGAGAGATGCCATGTAGTTGCTGAAGGACAGAAATTCCCTGGAATCTTACATGAAAGCTACAGCCTCATGGCAATACACAGATTAATATAAATGGGATAATTTAAGATGTAAGAGTTAGTTAGTAAGAAGCCTGAGCTAATAGGCCAAACAGTGTTGTAATTAATATAATTGCTATGTGATTATTTGGGTCTGGGTGGCCAGGAAACAAAAGAACAATCTCCAGTTACAAGCTTTGACATATTGTCTTAGGGACCAAATCAAATACCAAGAATATCATCATATAGCTTCTAAAACCTCTATCAGAGATTCCCTGCTTTGCTGTGGCCTGTCTAGTTGGTGGTCCCACATGACCTAAGAGCCTCCCAGAGGTCACAGGGGCTTTATACAGGACAGAAGCTTGTTTAGCTCATGACCCCAGAGGCTTGAGAAGTCCAATGGCATGGTTTAAGGTCTGAAGAAGAGTGTGTGTGTGTGTGTGTGTGTGTGTGTGTGTGTGTGTGTGTATCTCTTCATCTCAGGATAGGACAGCACACTTCTCCGTACCATGACACTGTTGGTCAAATTTCAACATGAGCTTTGAAGGAGGCAAATCATATGTTAGTCGCAAGAACTAATTGATTTAATTCATCTGTGCTTGGCTAACAAACTGGCTGGGTCTAGGCAATTTACAGTGAACAGAAATTTATTGACTCACAGTTTAGGGAGCTAAGAAATCTAGAATCCTTGCTGCGTTGTGCCTTAGCCAGGGCTTGAGAACAAGAAAAGTTTAGACATCCTTGTAAAACAGTATAATTCCCGATGAGGACAGAGTCCTCCCCTCACGGCCTGGCCTCACTTTATGTCTTCATTACAACTGGGAAGACCTTGTTCCCAAACAGAGACATATTCTGTTTTCCAAGGACTAGAATATCAAGTACTTCACCCAGCAATGCACAGCTGCCGAATTCGGACATGTTCCAGACCCCTGAAAGCCATATTCTCACCCCTGTGTCCTCAGCACCCCACACTCACAGTCTGATGACTGAGTCGCTGTGACTCAAGCCGCTTCCATCTTCCATCCTCCTCTGGGAGAGAACGTCTATAAAATATCTCCCACCCTCACTGCTGAGAAAAATGCCCTTTCTGTCTGTTCCACGGTGCTGGAAATGTCTTTTTCCAGAAGTCACATACCACAGTGAGAGATAAAATTTAAATGGTGACGGATGAACTATCTCAGCAGGTAAAGGTGCTTTCTGCCAAGCCCGATGACCTGAGTTCAATTGTCCAGACCTACACGGTAAAGAAAGAGAATCAACGGCCAGGGGTTGTCCTCTGACCTCGACTTGTGAAGCACAGTGCGTATGTACCTCCCGTACACAGACAAAAGAAGACTAGATACGTGTTGATGGCAACAGCAAAAGATTTAAGTGAGAATATCCACGAGAAGAAACCAGCCCTTAAATTCCCACTACGGCACCAATGACTGCTATGGGATGTGGTGGTTTGCTTCTGTTGGGTGCTGGGGAGTCATGGGGCAGTACCTGTCATGGGAGTCACCTGACCAGCCCGGGGTATTTGCTCCCACACAGAACCAGCACTATGTATACTAGATTAAGGCAGCTGCCACCGTGGGAGAATGAGAGAGGTGAAGGGCTTCTTCTACCATTGCCCCAAAATTTCGGTTTCCCATTCCAAGATCTCGCCCCACCGCCTTCAGATCCTTTAAATACAAAACAGGATGATGATCTTGGATGATAAATCCCTCTGTTGTCACCAGACTGTTGGAAAGTAAAGTTAACTAGCTCTCACTAAGCTGTTTCCTACTGTGGGAGGTGAGTTACACACACACACACACACACACACACACACACACACACGGTGTTTGCTTTGATGTTTTCAGGTGTGTGGTGAGGACCTTATTTTTATGGCCACCTGGAGCCTTGGAAGAAAGAGGAAGTAAATGTCATGTCTGTTCTCTCCAGGAGACATTTCCTAACTGAGAATTCCTTTCTACCTCTGCAGATGGCTGTCATTTCCGCCGCTGCTGATGAGCTGAGGCAACTCCACATTCTAGCCAGACCTGAGCGGGAAGGACACAAATGCTCTCTGCCCTCCAAGTGTGGTGTGTCGCATTATAAAAAGTGTCCCTTAGCAAGAGTGGCTTGTGGGATGACTATCTGGAAAATGCTATCCGCCACACTAGCTTTTTAATGAAGGAGAAAACAAACTTTCACTAAAAACCATTAACTCTGGCTAAAAATAAAGTGTAAAACAGTGAATTATGATAAGCATTAATATCTCAAAAAAAGGATGTGCCTACCAAAGCATCTGTGACCATTAATCTCGGATCTTGGCTGAACTGGATTGATGGAGGCCTGGGAGATTAGTAAAGCTCACCCCACACTCTGCCACTGAGGTGTTGACAGAGACAGTGAGAAGAGGGGGGGCTTGACCTGATCAAACTCAGTTTTGCTCAGGTCAAAACTCAAATAGACAACCAAGAGATGGCAAAACTGTAAGAGGTGAGAGCTGGCTGAAGGAGGCGGGTTGCTATGGATCTGCCTGGGAAAAGGGATCACTTGAGCCTGGCTCCTTCCTGTGGCTCCTCTCAGCTTCCTGGTCATGAAGAGGTGAGCTGCTGTCTTCCTCTATGCTCTTCACCGCCATGTTCTGCCACTTTAGAGCCCAGAAACAGCAGAGCCAGATGGCTGGGGACTAAAATCCTCTGAACCAATGATCCAGAGTAAGATGTTCCATCCCTCTAAGATGTTCCAGAGAAATTTGTCACAGTGATGAAAACAGCCTCTCCTAGTATATATGTATGATATATGTAGTTTATACACACACACACACACACACACATATATATTTTGGCCTCTCCCTCCACCATGTAGGTCCTGAGGGTCAAACCCAGGTCATCAGACTACAGGTGTTCCCAGAATCTATATTCATAAACCAAAACTGAGAAACAACCTGACTATTCATTAATAACAGAGTAGATAAATACATTGTGGCACAATCTAACAGTTGAATACGACATAGTGATGAAAAAGACTGGACCACATGCAAACATGGACGCGTGTCTTAGAGGCAATTTTGAAAAATAGAAAAGTAGGATGACTATAAACTCTACCATTTCGTTTCATTAACGTTCAGTAAGAAATACCATTGAAGTGGCGATTGTCAGGGGTGGGACGCAGTGAATTGGTAGAGTGTTTCTCTAGCATGCTCGGGGACCTGGGTTTGTTCCCCAGCAGCAAGAACAGAACATAATGATTTGCACCTATAATCCCAGAGTTTGGGAGATGAAAGCAAGAGGGGTTGATTTTAGGGTCATTCTTAATGACACAGGGAGTTCAAGTCCAGCCCAGGTTACATTAGACCCTCCCACCAAAAAAAATGCAATTAATTAAGTAGAGTGGAAATTATAGTGGTGGAAATCACTGGCTCGGGAGAGCAGGGGGTTTACTACAGGTTGGAAGTGTTTTTAGTCTTGAGCCTTGCCAGGGTTGTGTGGATATACATTCACAAAGCTCAAGTTTAGTAAGACTCGTGTGAAAGACTGAATAAATTTTACCTCCACAAGAACAGAAAAGGATAAAAAGCAAAACTGAATTTGTCTACCTGCACTAGATAAGAGGTCTTGAGGAGCAGCTCGCTGAGCCTCCAGTGACTAAACTCCATGCCCTCGCCCCCTGAAGACTGCAAACTTCCTTGGAGAATAATTGAAACGGTCACAAGACTAGAACAAACCACCTCTCACCCTCCCAGCCCTGACAGGTTGCCTTGCCCCAGAAGCCATCTTCTGGTGACAGTTATTTCAAAAGTCTAAGTCCCCTCTCAGAGTTGCCTCGTGTCATTGACTTCTTCCCTGTTCCCCAGCGCCCCAAACCCATGCACTTCCCAGAGGACCAAGGCTTCTCCTCTCTCTTCTTAAGTGTCCACTCCTAAGCAAGAGCTTAGCTTCAGGTGGTGAGCACTGGGTTAGGAGTCCAGCCACCTTTACTCAAAGCCCTGCCTGTAGGTTGGTGTGTTTCTTGTACAGGCATCAAGGTCTGCTGACTACAGACCTTGTCAAATTGTAGGGAGGACTAAGCGAAGGGGTGAAGCACTCGGCACAGTACCGCCACATCCTACACGTTAAGTGTAGCTGCCGACCTGGTCGTTGTCATCTATCTCCAGCTTATTCTGTCACTGCTAAGTCATAGCTGAAAATCGATCCGCCTTGTAAAATTAAACATTACATAGGAGAATATTTACTCTACCGTGGTTGGACTTATTTGTCACAGACTGGCCTTTTCATCAGACTAAAGGAGGTCATATTTCTCGTCTGGGCACATAATCAAGCAAGAATAGAGTCAAATTCAGGTCTGGAGAATGAGTCTACACACACACACACACACACACAGAGAGAGAGAGAGAGAGAGAGAGAGAGAGAGAGAGAGAGAGAGAGAGAGAGGAAG
>NW_004949128.1:1706582-1716151 GCF_000317375.1 Microtus ochrogaster | reverse complement strand
GAGAGAGAGAGAGAGAGAGAGAGAGAGAGGAAGGACAGAGAGAGACACAGACACACACAGAGCAGCAGAGGAGGGAGAGAGAGGGAAGAAACTTCAAATGCAAATCCCCAGAGCCCATGATCTGGGCTTGCATGACTGAATGATATCTTGCTTAGGAAGCCATGCGATTGGATTGATGGGGGAGGGGGATACTTAATCCTACAGAAATGACTATCTGGTGTGATCTGGTGTGGTGGAGAGTTTGAGATCAGATGGGTCTGGATCCGGATCTTGGCTCCATGCCCTACAGCTGAGTGTGTTGGCACGGGCTTCTCCGTGAGCTTGTCTGGAAACGAGCAAGTGTAGATGTATGTAATGAACTTCATAACTGTAGCCAAAAGGAAAGAAAAGCCAGTCTGGGGGCTTTCCAGTGTCATGGGATGCTGATGGGGAGCAATTTGAGGAAGAGACCACGCACCTCATCTATGCTCCACCCAGATCTCTCTCTGAACCCTTTTTCCTGGGGACAGCCCCTCCTTAGACCAGGAGTTTTTTAAAAAATCAAACAATGCCCCATTGAAAATGCCAACTGGGTTGTGGTTTTGGTCTCTCTTCTGCTGTCAGTTCTCAAACCATTGTGCTAAGTTCTCCCTACACCCACCCCACACCAGCTTGCCTTCCTCTTCTTACATCTGTCACAGGCCCACTGCAGAATTCAAGGAGGCTTGGTCCTCACCAGGCTCATCGGCTCATCTTCCTTACTCCCACTGCCTCCTCAGTCCTCACTGTTTCTCTCTCTCTCTCTCTCTCTCTCTCTCTCTCTCTCTCTCTCTCTCTCGACTGCAGCCTGTCTTGTAAGGGCAACTATACCTCAAGAGAAGGGCATTAGGGCCCTTCATGATTACTAGGAGGAGCAGATGGCTGGAACGACTTCCCAGAGGGATACAGAAGGAAGAAAGACTTGTTAGTAAATGTGAGTCAGAAGTGACTTGACTCAAGAGGACCCTTCCTGCCCCCAAGAGGTAAGTAGAACAGTGTGTCCTCACCTCCTCATAATTTTCTGACTTTGAAGGGGCTTCTGGTAACGAGCCGCTCTTTCCCATGAAGTATTGACTTTTGTGTCCTCTTCAAGCCTGAGAAGGTCTGCCTCTGTGAAGGAGGCATATCAAGGCAGATGAAAAAAACACAGCTCTCCGAGAAGACCATTTGGACCCTAATAATCACTTTCTGCAAAGGTAGACTCCCAACAACTCCAACTTCATTTATTAAGAACCTGCGTTGCCAGCATCTCATCGCAAAACCCCAACCCATACACTCCAGTGATTCTTTAAGGATGCTCAGCGCTATCTTGGTTCAGTTCCACTCATTTCTGATTGTTGATGGTTGCTCCCCACCTTTTTGATCCTGTGGGGATCGGTCTGGTGATTTTTTCAAACTTTAAAGTAATTTTCAATTACACCATGTCTTTTCATCTTACTTCCCTGCCATGTTCACTCTTAAGGCCCACTATGAAGGAAAGAAGCCCAAGATGCTGCAGGGAGATCAATGAGCAGGTCTCTGGTAGACAGTTTGACTGAGGTCCCAATTCATGGTTTACCTTAACTACTGGGCATGTGAGTGACGGGCTTTCTGATAATTCCATCTCACAGCCATGGAGCCTCCCCCGGCTTCACATCTCCCAGCTAAAGCCATGGAGATCACGGAGCAGAAATAAGCCGGTCTCACATACTTTTGATTCCCCTAACCTACAGAATTCGTGAGCATCATTACCTGCTGAGACTTCATCCGTAAGGGAAGGTCAAGGTTTCTGCTTTTCCTCTCCATTGTTTAAAAAAAAAAAATGAATAAGCAGTCTTGGGTACCCAGATCTAGGTGGAAGGCCCCGGACTGAGCAGAGGTGTTGGACTAAATGGTTTCTGAGAAGAAAATGAGAAAGTATGAAAACCTTGAAGACCAGAAAAGGCACAGAAAGAGGAAAGCTAAAGTCTGCAGAGGAAAGTGGACAGAGAAAGATGGTTCCTGTAGCAAGATGGCTACACAGGAAACAGATCTCTAAATCCAGCTTAAACTGCTGTGGTTTTCAGAAAGCCTTCCTAAACCCCCACACCTTGAATCAAGTCTGTTTAGCTCATAGAAAGGCCTAGAGCAGGGACCAAGTTCTAAGGGCAGTACTCTGCACATGGCTGGTGGAAATCAGCAGAACACCCAAGTCCAGAGCAGAAAGGAAAGAAGTACTGAGAAATGTCAGGCAGGTTCATGCTGGGTGGCCATCTCCTCTCTCCCCCTGCCCTTCCTGATCATGCTCTTATAAGAATGTTAATATTTTATGTGCGAGACACACACAGAAAACACACAAGACACACAAACTCGTGAGTTAAATCCATGTAAAATTGCTGGGCAAGGGCACATATGCTTGTAACCCCAACACTGGTGAGATAGAGACAGGACATTAGCTGGAGATACTTGGTGCATGTGTGTGTATATGAGTGCTCGTGCCTGTGTGTGTGTGTGTGTGTGTGTGTGTGTGTGTGTCTGTGTGTCTGTGTGTGTCTGTGTGTGTGTCTGTGTGTGTCTCCTAAACCTACTTCAGGTCTTAACCTTCCAAAAACCATGCTCCAGGTAGCAATCTGGACTCACCAAAAAAATAAATAAATAAATAAATAAATAAATAAATAAATAAATAAATAAATAAATAAATAAATAAAATAAAAAAAAACTAGACCAAGGCATTCAGTGGACTCCAACCTTTTCTCTGTGCTGCCTGCCTCAGTATCTGTTACTATTTTCTCCTTTCTGGATACCTCACGGTCACATGGGTCTCCCCTCTCTCTGTCTCTCCAACACCGAGAACTTAGTGTGTCTCCCTTCTCACTAGGAGGTGCTTTCTGGGACTCATCTGAGTGAGGTCTTCCTTCACTAGACTGACCAAATGAGTTGAGGGGCTGACACTGTGCCTTGCTCTGTTGTAGTCACAGCTCTTCATCAGAATTTCTCTTGTTTCTGTGTGCATGTCTCCCGTCCAACAACACACAGCAACCTACTAGGATGGGAACTTCCCATGACTGGAAGCCTGCTTGCCCCGCTTACCACTTGTGCTTAGTGGCAGGCACCAGATAAATGATGAGTTGGGAAGCAATCAATAAATGACTCTCTCCACCTTTCAGTACTACCTGGTCCCTTGCATTCCAGCTTCTTCTTGCCATTCATGATTTTGGGTGGTGGCAGAGAAAGGAAGCAGACAGTGGGAGAGGCTGTATCTAGGTCTTGGCACTTGGCTAGGGAGCTCTCGCCCTCACTAGCATGCTATTTCACAACAGTATGGTATGCCAGGGTAAGGTTTAACTCCATCCCACAGGAGCTCTTCTTGCAACATCTGGTCGCGTGGCAGACAGGAAGTTGGTTAATTAATAAGCACACAAATGAAAGTGTTGAAATGCTATCAGGCCATGCAGCACAGAGAGCTGAGCCCTTTTAGCTCAATGGTAGGGCACACCAATCTTCAGCTCTTTCTAGACTCAAACCTTGTTAATTAATCTACAAATCTATCTATTGATCGATCAACCGATTGACCGATTGATGGATCTATCTATTGTTTTAGTTTTTTGTCATTGCTCTTGTTTTTGTTTTTCTGTGTTGCTTCTGCCAGAGTCTCTTTGTGTGTACCAGGCTACTCTTAGACTTTCAATCCCCCTACCTCGTCCTCCCAGAGCTAGAATTTCAGAAATCCCTTCACACCTGTCTCATGCCCATCTGTACAGCACATGACAACGAAGACCCTCCTACCTAGCCCTGACAATGTAGAATGTTTCTCTTTGAGATGACTTATTTCCTTTTGATAGAAATTCTTTGGAAGTGTCCTCTCTATCCTCCACCCTGAACCCACCCTCCCCAAACATTTATCTTTGCTTTTATTAGTCTTTTCCCAATAATGATATTGTATTAGTCACTTTTCTAGACTTCGTGGCTAGAGTACCTGGCCAGAAGCAACTGGAGGGAGGAAGGCTTTGTTTGAGCTTTCAGTTGGAGTGGGTACTGTCCAATGTGGCAGGGCAAGTATGGCAGCCAACAGCGCTATGGTTGCAGATGTGCACAGCAGCTTCCTGCTGACAACTCCGCAGAGCAGGAGGTTGAAACAGTACAGGAAATTTAAAAAGTCTCTTTATAAAGGGCAAGGCCCACCACAGCCAAACTCACATCCCCTAGCAAGGCTACACCTTTCAAAGGTTGCTCAACCAACCTGAACAGGACCACCAGCTGGAGACCAAATGTTCAAACACAGGACTCTGTGGCAGACATATCCCATCATTTATCATTCCTCCTGTGTACTTTGAAACACTATGCAACCTCCAACGGTCAATACAATGCCTACTTTCAGTCTTCTTTATTGATTTTGAGAGGAAGATTGCATCTCCCTATAAACTCTTGGGAAGTTTATTGGTTACTTCAGATGCTGGTAAGCTATAGCCCTAGAGGCCAAATTCAAGACATCAGTCAAACCTGTTTGGCTTTGTAAATAAAGTTTTATTAGAACACAGTCAGTCTTGTCAATAAATTCAACTCTATGACATCTATGGCTGCCTTACTATCACTTTAGAGTTGAATTATTGTGACAGAATTGATGTGATAAATAAATCTAATTATTTACTGCCTGTCTATTCTAACCTTTTATAGAAAATGTTTGTTGACCTGTAGTTCATGCGCATTTATCAAACCTCTCTACACAAAGACCCCAGCTGCTATCAGGCTAAGATTTCCAAAGCCACAGAGTCAGCAGCCCACACCTTTATGGAGCATCATTGTTATTAAGAGACAGAGGGAAGAAAAGCCTAAGGTTATAAGTAGACAGTGATAATGACAGCAAACTTAAAAGGTTTATATGTCAGGGGAGGGGATGGATTGGAGAAAAATTAACAAAGATTTCAAATTTGAACCAATAAAGGTTCAAATTCTTTTGAAATATGTGGATGAATTATGCTATTTGTTCCAAAAGTCATGTCAAAAAATTAAAGTGGTATTACATTATACAACCACTGGGTAACTAGTTTTTTGTTTTAATTTTTAATTAAAATGTTAATGGATTTGTTATGATATTTTCATATATGTGATTCATTGTACTTTTCTCATAGTAAAGTCCCTACCTTTCCCCATTCCACCTCTTCCCCTCCTCCCACTTGGTCCTCACCATCCCGCAACTATTTCCCCTTCTGCTTTCATTATATATATAATGTTATAGATATAGATATATGTCTGGATTCTGCATAAGGGAGTAAACATGCAATACTGAATTTCTGAGCCTGCTTAATTTATACAATATGCTGACCACCAGCTTCATTTCCCACAAATAACATAATTTTATTCCTCTTTGTGCCCTTCAATTTTGACTATAAATTTTATCTCTCTATGAAAACTTATTTTCCTAATGTTACACAAAAGCTAGATACTGGTTCTCGTTAGCTCCATAATGTGTCTGTGAAAACTTGCCATGTTAGTAAAAAAATGCCTTCATTCTTTTTCCTAACTGTATAAGATTCCACTAAAAGGACGTGTCATCATGTAGCCAACCACTTTCCTTTTGTTGAATAAATGGGTTCTTTCTGGTCTTTCTTATTTCCAGCAATGCTTCAGCAAGCAAACTTGAACTTGTGTGCTTTTAGCAATATGCCAATGCATCTTTCCACACTGCAGGGAATTTTGTAATTTTGTACATTTGCATTTTTGATAAGGATTATGAAATTGTCATCCACAGAAGTCATGCCACTTTACTCCCCCACAGTGAGCATTTGAATGTCCCTTTCCTCACAGCCTCTTCCTGGTCAGGGGCCAATAGGGCAGCTCATAAAGCGGTGTCGCCCCTCTCCATGTGGTGGCCACTTTCACTGTTCTTAATGAATGAAGCCTAGACCCTTCCTTTACAGCCAACAGCCCCGCTGCAACTCCTGTGGGAATTTCTAAAGCATCTGAGAAAAGGGTGGGACTTTAGGTTAGAGGCTGCCTCTCAAAGGACAGCATAATAAGGGGGCATGAAAGCCACAGGGGGTTGAATGATTGGCTCCACAGAATTCCATGTTTTAGATACTATACGAAAAAGCTTCTACAGATTCCTTATGCTGAGGAAAGAGGAAGGGTTTTGCATTCTCAGGAAGACTAAGGTGGGCAGTGGCGGACTGGGTTGTGCTGAGGCTTCGTTAAACATTGATGGTGTGTGGAATCTCAGTCAAAGAAATAGTGTAGATGGTGCATGAATTCCTTTCAGGAAGAAATATATTTAGGGAAGAAAGGAGTGGAAGGAGGAAGGGATGGAAGAGGGAAGAGAATAATAGATGGAAAAATAAGGAGAGAAGGGAGGAAAAGAGAAGAGGAGAGAGGAAGGATGGAGGAAGAAGGAAGACAAAAGAAAAGCAGAGGCGGGAGAGAGGAAAGGCGGAGGAAGGGAACGAGGGTGGTTAATTATAGGCTTAGAATCTGTACTGTCATGGAGAGGTCACCGGCAAGAAAGACTCTGGAGATGCCCATGCATTAGGGTCGGATGACACCAAGGTACTTAATTAGAAAGAAGGGAAGGAAGGAGAGGAGCGAGGGAGGGACAAAAGGCAAGAACGGTGAAGGAATGGGAGAGGGAAAGAGAGTGGAGAGAAAATAGGCTTTAACATTATCAGACTCCAATCTGTGTCTCAACCTGACTCCAGCTCCGAGACCCTCAGTATCCCTGCCAGCCTCTTTCACCCTCGTTTTCCACGCGTAAGATGCATTCAGTGTCTACCTTGCAGTTGGCACTATCATCAGTGTGTTGCAGGATTGACTCATCATCCTTGCTCAATAGTCGTGGGATCATTGTTAGTGCTGATTTGATTGTGTCTACTGAAATATACACAGATGGTGTCTGAAGGCAAAAGTAAAGTCCCACGGTATGTCTTACTCCAACTGTGTGTCTTACTCTTTTTCTCTGCTGGTGACCCAAAGAGCAGCTGCCTCTGGCACCCACCAGCAGTGTCATCCTCCAAGCCCACTTCCAAATGTCCTCCCTTAGCCGCCCCGTTGGAAAGACAGGGCAGCCTGAGAAGCCTGAGATTGAGAGACGCCGGGGTGTGGATGGTCAGGGTTGGGAGGAGGTTTCCTACCTATTGCAGCTGCAGTTTCGGAGGCCTGAGACCTCGGAGCACTTGAGACTTGGACTTCCCCGGGACGACATCTGGAGAGTCACACCCCTGGTTACCTGCAGCTCGTGACTTCCCTGTCCTCAAAGCAGCTGATGGTTTCTCTCGGTTTCATCAGAGCAGCAAGCACCAGGCATCCCCATTCACCTCAGAAGGCAGGGTCTGCTAGGACCTGCTTCTTCCACAGACTAAGAGAACACAGCAAGAAAGGGCCATTCCTTTCCCATGAACTTTTAACAGGACAAAGAAAAGAGCAGTTACCTTTCTTAAGCTCCTTGTACCTTTGTTTGGTTGTTTTGACTCCATCTGTTCTTGTTTTTGTTTTCCTTTCCTTTTTGAAACAAGGTCTCATGTAGACCAGGCTGGCCTCCTATTTGCTCTGTAGCAGAGGTTGGCCCTGATGGTCTGACTCTACTACTTCCGCTTTCCCAGAGCTGGGAAGGAGAAGAAAGGTGACAGAAGGAGGAAGAGGCAGAAACACGAAGGATGACCCAGGCTTGAATGGATGATGGCAGCTTGAGCAGTGGTACCACGCCAGTGGAGCTTCTGAAATTCAATCCTGTTAGAGTGATTGCAGTAGTCGGTGTCCACTACTGAAGCAAAATGTCTGAAATAAATGAGTTATAAAGAAGAAAGATTTGTTTTGGCTCCTGATTTGTATGTTTGCGTCTGTGATCACTTGGCCCTCTTGCTTTGGAGCCTGCTGTAAAGCCGCACATCACGGCAGATGGTGTGGCAGAGGTAAACTGGTCACCAGGATACCACATAAGTAAACAAGAGGAAGAAATCGTAGTCCTACCATACACTAAAGAGCATGCCTCTCCGGTTCTAGAGATCTAACTTCCTTCAATCAGCCTTGTTTTTCTTCTTTCTTTTCTTTTTTCTCCTTTTTTAAAAATCTGTGTGTGTGCACTCATCACTCCCTCTGTTTCTGTGTACAGATAGGGACTCATACATGTTGCAGCAGACATGTCGAGGTCAGAGAACAGCCTTGGGTGTTGGGCCTTGTCTTCCTTCTTCTTTGTGGCAGGGTCTTTTTTTGTTATCCTCTGCACAAGCCAAGCTCGCTGGCCAGCAAATGTCTGGGGATTCTCTTGCCTCCACCTTCCATCTGCTTCGCTGGTGTTACAGACATGTGCTATTACACGACCTGAACTCCAGGCATCCAAACTCAGTTCCTCAAGCTTATATGGCAAACTGTGCAACCACCAAGCCTTTCCCCAGCCCTAAGCCCCCTTCTTAAAAGTTCCACCGCCTGCAACAGTCTCACACTGGGGAACAAATTTTTAACACATGGGTCTCTGGGCAACATTCCAGAAGCAATGTCTGGTCCTTCAGGAAGCAGCGCACAGAGATAATGCTAGGTGGAGGTGACAGGATGCTAAGGAGTTACCTCCCCGCATAGTAAAAAACAACATGCTTAAGTTACAGCAGCAGTAAACCAAGGACACGCCAGGAAAGAGCTACTGAGAGTCATGGGGAAGGAATTGTAGTCACAGCCGGCAGCGGGGTTAGAGCTGGCAGCTCTGCTCTCAAGGGGGAAGTGTAAGTACTGCCTCCTGTTTTTCGCAAGCTGAAACCAGGCACTTTTTAGCCGAGGCAGCCCTGGTAGCTCATTTACAGCTAGTGGTTCAGCTCTGATATCACCTTCCAAATTTTCCTTTTGCTGCCTCGCTCCCCAGGGCTCTTTCCTGTTCTGAGAAACCATTTCATTCTAACATGATAATGGCTGCCACGGTGATTAGAACTATAGCCTCTGCAAAAATATCTCTGCCTTCATTCATAGGATTGTGGAAGCCAGTGTCGTACACAGCAAAGGCCATTCTATGAATGAGATATAGGCTACAGACCTAGAGACAAGCCCAGATGACCCAGATTATCCCAATGAAGTCACACAAGTCTTTAACAGTGGAGGACATCGAGAGAGGGTACAGTATTTGCCATGAAAGCTTGAGGACCTGAATTTGGCTTCTCAGTACTCACATAAAAATAAGACCTGGTGGCACATGCCTGTAACTCCAGCACTGGGGGAGCAGAGACAGGTGGATCTTAGGTTTGCTGGCTAGCCACTCTAACCCAAAGGGAAAGCTCCAGCTTCTGGCTTTGAGGAGAGACCCTATCTAGGAAAATAAACTGTAGAGGGGTGAGAAAGACATACAACCTCCATGCATGGATATATATACACAAGCATGTGCACACATGCATACACACACGCACACACTCATGCACACACATGCATGTGCACATAGGCATGCATGCATGTGCGTGCACACAGACACACACACACACATACACAGTCTTTTAGCTGTTTACAAAAATTGAGCCCAAAACTCCAAACTCTACAAGAAGAAAGAAAGAAAGGAAGGAAGGAAGGAAGGAAGGAAGGAAGAAAAAAGGAAAGAAAGGAAGGAAGGAAGGAAGGAAGGAAGGAAGGAA
>NW_004949128.1:1692925-1706482 GCF_000317375.1 Microtus ochrogaster | reverse complement strand
AAGGAAGGAAGGAAGGAAGGAAGGAAGGAAGGAAGGAAGGAAGGAAGGAAGGAAGGAAGGAAGGAAGGAAGGAAAGGCAGAAACTAGGCAGGCCAGTCAACTGTTTTCACAGCTGTGAGGCATTGTTCTTAAATAGAGAAATGCAAGCAAGGTCAAGACTGGCTAGAGAAGTCACATACCGCAAGCGATGTGGCTGGACTTTTGAAATTGTAGTTTTTTTTAAAAAAAAATGAATATATAACATAAAGTTTACCACCTTAGCCATCCTTCAGCTTGTGTTGGTATCCGTCCACTGTATTGTGCAACATCTCCAGGCTGTTTTTAATCTTGTGAAAGTGAAACTCCGCACCCCTCACACGGTCCATTTACCCTTTCTCCAGCCCCTAGTAACTCAATTCTGCTTTTGGACTCTGTGAACGAGACTCTCAAGGTTCATCCAGGTCACAGCATATGTCAAGGCATCCTTCATTTTTGAAGCTGAACAGTCCTCTGTCGTCTTCATCAGGGTTTCGATTGTTGTGCTGAAACAGCACGACAGAAAGCAACTTGGGGAGGAGGCAGAGTTTGCTTTGGCTTGCAGTCCCACATCAAAGCCCGTCACCAGGTGAAGGAACTCAAGGCATGGCAGGAAGTTGGAGGCAGGAACTAAAGCAGAGGCCACGGAGGAACACTACTTACTGGCTTGATCCCGATGCCCTGGGGTCAACCAGTAAAAAAGACATTAACAGGTGAGAGTGATCCTGCCCAGTTTTTCAAACACAGCAACTGACTTCTACCTTAAGGCCTCTGCATGTGTTGTTTCTTCTCCCCTCGTCATGCAATTGGCTCCTTTTCATCATTGTTGTCTCAGCTCACATGTCACCACCTCAAGCTCTTCCCAGCCCATCATGATTAAGCATCACCTATAGTCCCCCCCATCTTCCTTTTTTTCCTTTTTATCTAAATTCACTTCCCTCGGTTGTCTTCACTTTATCAACAGTCTCCTGCAAAAGAATGCACATTGTATTCTAAACAAATGTTACCTGCTTATTACCCGCAACACCTCCATACCCAGAACTGTGCCTGTCCCGTGGTGGTACTTACTAAATGTCTGTAGGATAAAAGCATTATTTATTGTGTCCAGCAAAATGGAAGTCAGGGGCCATCGAGATGGCTCGGCAGGTAAAGGAAACTGCCACCAACTCTGAAGATCTCATTTCAATCCCCGGCACCCTCCAAGTTGTCACAAGTGTTTTAGCTGGCATATTTTCAGCTGCATCAAATAAATAAATGAATGAATAAATAAATGAGAAATCTGTGCGTAAACATTTAAGAATTAAAAGATTGGAAGTCCTGTCGACCAGGGAATCAACATTAAATGAAGGTGAATAGCATGAAAAAGTCTACACTCCTTTCAAAAGGGTTCCATCCAACTGTTGTTATTGACAGGAAATAGTATCTTCAAAGGAGGGTTAAGTTTTCCAAAGGTAAACTGAAAAGCCATAAATGTGCTAAACTTTTAATTTTGCAGAGTACCAAAGATATTCAAAGGTGATGACTCGCCCTTCTGATTCCAGCATTCAGAAGGCAGAGGCAACGGCAGCACCTCGAGTTCAAGCCCAGCATGGGGTATAGAGTAAGCCTCTGCCTCCTGGGATGAATATGAGATACATGTATTAATGCGATTGTTGGGATATTTATGACTGAACACAGATTGTAGACAGAGAAGAGAAGCTCCAGGTTTCCTTTATACATCGTATATAAAATGTTTTGCAATTCGCTTCAATTACTTTTGTAGTGGAAAAAAAAAACTTACTATCTTGGCCAAATGGGTTTATGGGACTAACATCCTGGTGTTTGCTGTTTACTTTAAAATTTATGAAGCCAAGAGTGGATTGACAGAAAAAATAGGTGATTAGATAATTATATGGAAATGCAGTAAAGTAATTGCATCCAGATGTTCTTTGCAGACTCTAGAGGGTGGCCATGCTCATCGTCCTCATCTTCCAGCTTCCTGGCTGTTGGAAACCTTCATGATAAAGGGGAGCATTAGAAACCTTGCTGTTTATTTGATACACATTTCTCAAATGTTTATGGTATTCTGACATATCTTCTTCACTCATGCGGCCCAGGTACAGTACAACCCAGCCCCCAGCTTCCCTGGAATCCAGGAAGACAGACTCCAGGCTCTCTATACTTGGAAACCAGGCTTCCCTGTATGGCCCCTCACAGAAGCCCATGTGGGATGAGGCCAGAATGTCAAAGAATTGGTCATGGTTCAGAGTTCTAGAAAAATTCAAGTAGCACACGCCACACAGATAGCTAGGGAGTCAAGAGAAGGTACTAAATTAAAATTAATTAATTAATGGAGCACTAAAGATGGCATTGAACCCCAAGAAGCAAGACCTCATTCAGGTAGGAAAGGACAATATCCCTAGCGCTTGGCTCCATGGAAGTCAATACCCATAAGGCACCCAATAGTTCAGTGGAGGAGACAGCAGGATTAGCAGTTGCTGTTCCCGCCCTTGCCACCTGAGAAACAAGAGAGGAAGGGTGGTCACATGGCTGTCTTTGGGGGATCAGAAACCCTGGTCACCGATCAGGAGAAAAGCTAGGGGTAAGAAAGGACAAAATATGACAGGGGAACTGACTCAGGGCAAACCCAATATATCATTCAAACCAGTTCCACAGGAAGTGAAAGAAGTTATTAATGATTAAATTAGGTCTCCATATGGCCCAAGCGCAAACTGTTGCCCCTGCCCCTACCTTTATTATCTATTTCAATTCCCTCAACTTGACCTGAAGCCACTGAAGAGACCTAGAGAGGCAAAGCGACTTGGTGAAGGTCCACAGCAGGATTAGGGCAGAGATGGATGGAGAAGGCTTTGGCTACTGATCCCACAATTCCTCCTGGTTCAGTCTCTCTGGGGTTCACAAGCTTTTCTCGCCTCTGGCTGAGACCTCACCTCACTCTTCAGAGGCTTAGTCAAGCCCCTCTCCCAACTAGCTCCTGCAACGTCGTCACGTGGTTTGGAGGGAGGTCCTTTCTGTCTCATTTGAAGCATGTGTTCAGGTGCACCTCTTCCCCTAATTTTTCTTCCTCCTTGGGGGGCATGAAATGCCAGGCTGGAAGGAGGGAAAGCTTCTACGTGACCCTGAGGTTTCTTTGCTGTGTCATGACATGAGCCGAAGCCTGGTGGAGGCTGAAATACAGAGCAAAGCATCTGAGAAAGTTCTCACTCCCTCGGTCATCCTCACCAGCCTATCATGTCTCTGGGGGTGGCTTTTGAAACTCCCAGGAAATACCCCTTTGGGGAGCTAGTTCCTCATGCAGCTACTATTGTTTGAGCGTTGCTGAGGTGGCACACACTCTATGCTAGGCAAAGGAGAAAGGTGTGGTTACCCTCTTGTGAAAATTCTATTGCGGGAGGGGTGGATGTCAGATAATAGACATATCAATCCACTTCAGAAAGGAAGTGGGATGACCAGACAAACGGCAATGGTAGACAACATCTGTTCTTGTCATAGCCCTCCTGGCAGGAGTGAAGAGATTCTGGAAACACTCATGACCCTCCCTTTGCCTTTCAGACTACTCAAACAGTAGATCCTAAGGAACTGGAATTTCCCCCCAGAAATCTCATTGGAAAGGAAACATCTAGGGTCCTAGTGCCAGCCAGAGCAGGAAGTTTTCTCACAACAGTTCCGACAATCTTCTCCTCCATTCCTTACAAGACTCCCTTGTAAGAGATACTAGAGCCAAGTCCCAGCCTCTGCCAATGAAGGGCAGACCACGTCTTGACAAGAACTCTACAGTTAGGTGTACTTCTTTGGCCTCTGTTTTAAACTATGAAGGTAGCTTGGGGGTGGTGAAAATCGTTTGGGTGGAAGTGTCACCCCAGCCCCCAGCATCCATATACCCAAAGAGTCTGGAATGTTCAAGTGAGGGCTCTACCTCAAACCCCTTTCCCTGGAGCTGCCTCAGTCCAGACTCTGCCCCTAGGAAAGCCCTCCATCGGTGGCTCCACCTCTGAAGACATTAAAAGCCCCCACCTCGTGGTTTTCCCTTTTGGCTTCCTCAATGTTACCTGGGACCATCATTTGCTCAGAATAATCCTGAATTTATTGATTTGGGTTGATTGACTTATTACATCAGTGGCAGTAAATTCCTATTAATTATATTGACAGATATTAGATCGCCTCCTCCACTCCCTGTCCTCCTCCTTCTTTCTCCCAGTGTGGCTCTATCAACTAAACTTCCTTTGTTTTTCATTATCACATCTTTCTGTGATTGGTATGCTGAGGTCTGGTGACAAAGCCTAGCTTTTTATGTCTGCCAGGGCCTAGGCTCGGACCTTAACCACATCAGTAGCACGGTCTTCTCTCCACAACGACTATGTGACAAGGATACTGGTACCATCCCTATCTTACAGATGCATGTGGAAACTAAGGCTCAAAGAAGTTAGTTCAAACAGTAGATCCTAAGGAACTGGAATTTCCCCCAGAAGTCTCATTGGAAAGGAAACATCTAGGGTCCTAGTGCCAGCCAGAGCAGGAACTTTTCTCACACAGTTCAGACAATCTGTCAGACTCCCTTGTAAGAGATACTAGAGCCAAGTCCCAGCCTCTGCCAATGAAGGGCAGACCACGTCCTGACCAGAACCCCACACTTAGGTGTACTTCTTTGGCCTCTGTTTTAAACTCTGAAGGTAGGCTTGGGGGGTGGTGAATATTGGCCACTGCCAGTCAGCTGATATGTGTGAGGTTCGTTCATATTGGAACTGAGAAATTATACTTGAGAGCTGATGAGCATCACTAGCTAGACGGCAGAGTGACGTCAAGAAGGGCCTTTCTGAGAAGATGGCCAAGGGAATAATTATCTATGTAGAAAAGGGAACAGCGTGTGTAAATGTATGTGGGAAGCGGGTGGGGATGGGGGAGCCTGCATGGTTGTGATCTCCCAGAAGGCCTGGGAGGCTGGACAGGGTTCTGCTATATTCTTGGTGCTTTTTACATTGTTTCTTTTTTGTTTGTTTTGTTTTGTTTTTAAAGACAGGGCTTCTCTGTGGCTTTGGAGCCTAATCTGCTACTAGCTCTTGTAGACCAGGCTGGCCTCGAACTCGCAGAGATGTGCCTGCCTTTGCCTCCTGAGTGCTGGGATTAAAGGCGTGCGCCACCACCTCCCAGCTTGGTACTTTTTACATTGTAAAGCTCCAACGAAGTCCTGTATTTTTTTCATTTGAGTGTGTACCTGTCTGGTAATGCCATTGAGCAGCTATTATGACTGGGATCCTGAAAATAGAATATAGTATCTCCAGAAACTTATGAGTGGAGATCAGCCTAAACTGTGTCAAGGACTCTCTTGCTTTCTTTTTCTGGGATTCCTGCTGAGGAGCAACTTGCTACTGTTGTCCCTGTGGTTGGGTCATTCTAACATATCACCCTGCATTCCCAGCCTCTCCTAATCGGCTCTCTTCTCCCACCTCTGGAGGTACCTCTCCAGATGCCTCAACAGCTTTGCTTCTAGGGAAATCTAATAAGCAAATGTTCTCTCATCTTCTGAGGTGATAAGGATGCGTTGGGACTGTAGCCAACCTTGTCTTCACGTTCCCTAAGAACTTCCAACAGCCTTTCCTTCCTGCACTCACAAGACTGCCTCCAGCTACCAGCCTGGCTTCCTCTGCCAAAGCTGAAGTCATTAGTTGATTAATGGCCTGTTCCCAGAGGAGTCTAGTCACAGTTGGAGCCTGGGGCCTTCGGTTAACAGGTGGAGGTTTGCAGAGGCCAAAAAAAATAAATAAATAAGCAAATGATCCGTCTTCCTGGGAAACTGACTCAAGGAGAGGGGAGCAGCAGACCCAGTTCCCCAGAGCTGTCAAGTCCTCAGCGTGAGCCCCAAACCTGCCTCCCTTGCTGCACCAACATTGTTCTCCTCCCTTGACCTTGGCTTCTGCCACCCAAACCTTCATAACTCAGAGCTCACCTGGCTGTCTCACAGAGCCATACCACCCTCTCCTCATCAGCCTGTCTACTCACAGATACCCAAGCACCACTCAGACACCACCTGTCCAGGAAGCATTCCATGCCTGCCCACATCTCGCCGAGTCCTGTTACCCACCCCTTCTCTGAGTTTCCATAGTCCCAATGAATACCATTCTTTGTGTGTCAACATACAAATACAACACACCCACTTAAAGCCTCTAGCTCAACTAGGCGAAGTCGGAAACACTACCCTGTGGGGGAAGAAACAGAATCATAATGCTGCCAAACCTGGGGTCATGGTCCATACCCCAAGAACAAAGGTTTGACCACCAGTCCTCAAAAAGCCACCTCAAAACATTCAAATTGATAGCAAAGACCAGAAATGGGATCTTTGTGGAAGGTGGCTTGTGCTGGCTTGGTTGAGAATGTCCCCCTCAGGCTTGTATACTTGAAAACTTGGTCCCCAGCTGGTGGCACTATTTGGGAAGGTTGTGGAAGCTTTAGGAGGTAGAGCTTTGCTAGAGGAAGTGTGCACTGGCAGCGGGTTCTGAAATGTTTAGACTCACTCCATTTCCAATTCATTCTCTCTACTCCATGCTCTCACTGTGAAGATGCCATCTCTCTGCTCTCTGCTCCTGCATCTGGGCCCACCACGTGTTGCTCTAGGCCTCTCCACCATAACAGACTCTGATCCTTCTGAAAGGGTAAGCCAAGGAGTTGTAGGCCACCCTTTCCTCCTTAAATTGTCTTTGACCATGGTGTTTTTATCACAGCAAAAGGAAAGTAACTAATACATCAAAAAAGAGGAACAAAGAGTTCAAGTGTCTGTCTCCAGCACATCTTTGGGGCCCTGAAGTGAGACCATAGTTTAAATAGAGAACTAAGAATACATGCGTCCAAACAGACCTAGTCAAAATGTGCTTCTACCCATTTTGATCCATCGTTGTGTGGACTCCAGTATCCCCAGAAGCAAGTCTGACAAGCTGTCAACACTGTGTGGAAACCCTCTGTAGGCCACAAGTTGTCATCTGGCCCCCACCCCCATCCCTGTGGGCTGGCACCA
Source organism: Microtus ochrogaster (assembly GCF_000317375.1). NCBI lineage: Eukaryota > Metazoa > Chordata > Mammalia > Rodentia > Cricetidae > Microtus > Microtus ochrogaster. Next base: position 1,699,461 of record NW_004949128.1, on the reverse strand, counting down.
GGTTTACAGGATTTTCCTTCTCTTGACATGAGATTCCTGGGGACATTCCCCTTTTGTTGGGGTCAACTTTTTTTCAATAGTCATATTGAGAGATGCAGCGTCTGTCTAAATCTTTTCATTTCTGCCAGGGCAGTTTCAACAACGGTGTGCCAATGGCTCAGCACCAAGACTTGTAGGTGAGACCACGAACCCAGGCAGTGGCTGCAGGAGATGAACCATCAGGATCCTCGCTATCTACTGTGTTCCCCACAATTTAAAGTTTATCTCCCAAAGCTCTGTCTTGGCCACACATTCACATGGAATTTTCATAATGATGTGCAATATAGTGCTACATGATAGTTGTTGTCGTGGTTTTCATTTCGAAAGAAGGAAGTGTTATTATTCATATCACATCCCACTGACTCTACCCAGATGAGCTGAGCCTTCTCTTCATCTAAATGAGATCTCATCTTGCCCTCTACCTATTTTTTTTCTTTCAAGATGTATTTATTTTACACTATGTGTATGGAGAGGGGCATGTGCAGGTGCCTGCAGAGGTCAGAAGAGCTCGCCAGATCTTCTGGAGCTAGAGTTGAAGCAATTGTAAGCTGCTTCATGAGTGCGCTGGGAATTGACCACAGTCCTCTGTAAGAGCAGTGTGTGTTCCTAAGGGTTCAGTTGTCTCTCCAGCCCCCTGAAGTGTGCAAGAATAGAGGTGTAGGTTCCAGAAATAGGAATGTAGAAACAAAGACATGGAAAGTTGGGAGAATGAGAGCAGACTGACAGCAACTTTTTCAGCAGCTTTAAGATTACCTATTAACAGTGGGTTACTCCACTTTAAAACCCATAACTCATAACTTCAGCAAGTCTGAGGAGGCCCTCTGCAAACTGAGGGTCCCTCTGCAAACTCAGGGTCAGCTTTTAGATAAGCCCCATTCACTAATGACCAACAACTGATGTGAGTTGAGTTAACTTTTAAATGACGGGATGTACCTGACTTTTTGGTTGTGCATTGTCCCATACCCTTCGCTCTACAGAAAACTGGCAGTATCAGGGGAGTGTAGAACTTTGGTAAACACCATCCGGAAGTACCGGAAGGAAACAATAGGATAAATACAAACACTAGTTTAACTGAAAATCTCTGTTAGTGGAAATTATAAAAGGGGGAGACAATTTGCTTCTGTGTTTTACAAAGAAATTGTAAAAATTCTTTTGTTCATGCCTAATGCTTATATGCTTGTTGTTTCTTGCTATAAAAAGGGGAGCTTTTTTGTGGTCCTTTGCCACAGCTATACAAGCCCATCTCTGGCTGTGGTCACAGCTATAGCTGATAAGCTTTTTATGCCCCACGGAGATTCTTTATCTTTTTTTCTGGAATAAAATTTGTTCCTGGTTATATGACTTGGGTGGTCTGTCCCCCATCTTTGTGAAACCCCCGTGAACCCAACACCCCCATCCTACCAGCTGTACTCTTTCATAAGAACACAAACTATGTTGTTGGAGATTGTGTGCCCAGCATTTAAAAGAGGGGAAAGTTTACACAGCATGAGCGTCTCCCTCCCTTTAAGGTAAGTTAGAGAATAAATGTCTGTCAATTGTGGGGTGGGGCTTCCAAGGAAGTGATCCGAAGAGGGTGTCCTCAGCTAACACCATTCTGTGCTTGTTCTTCTTTTCCTTCCAACTTAGAATGCAAAATCTGGATCACCTGCAACCATCTTATAAACAAGAAGCAAAATCACTGACTGAGCAGAGCAGAAGAAACCAGGCTTCCTAGGGACCTCACCGAGCTACCAGGCCAGCCCAATTATGAATTTCAAGGAATTTAGAATGGAAGATCTTTTTAACATCTCTGTTACTCAAATTCCATTACTTGAAGCCCAATACCAATTCTTCACTCATTTCTCTTCCATGAAGCTCTGAGCTCCTCCTGTGAATTCCAGCACTCAAATGGTCTCTCTCTGCACAGATGTCCCTAGCATAGCATCTGGTCACCACATTCATGAACCAACCCTGACTTCTAGCCCTGACTCACCCGCTCTCCACTCCCCTGTGGATGAAGGAGGCAAAGGTAAGAAAGTAAGCATCTGCCTTTACTTTAGAGGTTTTAGAATCAAAGGTACAGAAGTAAAGGGAGGGATGAAGGGTGTTTGTGGGGGACACTGGAAAGATCCAATGTATCTAAGCACTGAGATATCCACTTGGTCATCTGTTTTGAGCAATAGTGGTTTCACCCTCAAGCCAGAGAAATGCAGGGTCAGGAGCCAATTAAATCTGAAGAGTGAAATCAGCAGACTCCTTGAGCCAGAACTGACTTAAAATTTAGATAAAGCAGCCAGTCTCTCAAGCATTGCAATCTTAGACACTCTGGGAATTGCTTTACATATTCTCCATTTCTTCCCTACACCTGCATTTGCTTCAAAAGACCCCGAAGGTCTTTTCCCCCTGGAGTTGTAAAACTTCCTTCCCATTCCTAGGCTGTGGGATGAGCGCATTGGCAACTGGCGAGAACGGCCTCCTGGAATCTCAGTTCCTTCATCTACACAGTAGTAAGATGTCAAACTCTGCCTCCCTCCTCCCTGCGGGGGTGGAGGCTGGCAAGAATGTCAAGGACAAAGAGGAATGAGAAAGTCACGTTGTAAATCATCACCCACGCCCAAGTCACGTGCGCATTTGTTTTTCTCAGGCCTCTGTTTCCACAGATGATAGAAAGTTCCTTCCAAATCCAAAGTTGTGTATTACAGATATCCTTTCAACAGTTGGTATTAGTCACTAATAAAAGGCTGGTCTTCAGAAAAGGGCATTTTCTGAAATAGGAAAGGCAGTCAAAAGATGGCATTCTATAGAACCCCGGGGCTAATACACAGAACTTTGGAAAGAATGGAAGAGAACATGTGCAAGGATCATGAGAAAACACTATTTTGGAAAAGGGAGAAGAAAGTTGATTTGTTTGTTTAGTTGGCTGGTTGGCTGGTAGGCTGTATGGCTGGCTGGTTGGTAGACTTGTTGGTTGGTTGGCTGGTTGGCCAGTTGGTTGGCTATTTGGCTAGTTGGTTGCCTGGCCAGCTGGTAGGCTGGCTGGCTGGCTGGTTGGTAGACTGGCTGGTTGGTAGACTGGTTGTTTTGGTTAGATAGTTGGATGGTTGGTTGGATGGTTGGTTGGTTGATTAACAGGTTGATGGTTGGTTAGTTGGTTGACTGGTTGGATGGTTGATAGATTGGTTGGTTAATTGGCTGACTGGTTGAATGGTTGGCTGCTACTAATGGGTAAATTATTTAATGGGTTTTGGTTCTTCTGGAGACAAAACTACTACAGCTCTAGAGGTCTTCCTTAACCTAGATGGCAACTTAACTTGTAAACACAATGAATTAACTTAGTTCTCTTTTAGGGAAATTAGGTGGGGGGTGGAAGTGGATAGGACTCTTAATTTTATTCCTTTCTAGGGTTTTTTGTTTTGTTTTGCCATATGGGTGTTTATATGTTAGTTAAGAGCATTAAACTAAACTATGATTAAAGGTATTGAAAATTGTTCTATTTTAAACTACCCTATTAGTCTGTTTTTTATTATCATGATGAAATGTCTAAGGCAGAATAACTTTTAAAGAAAAGAGGTTTGTTTAGGTCTCTGTTTTGGAGGCTGAAGGTCCAAGTAACATGGCACAGACCCTGATGAAAGCCTTTTGACTGGTGTAATAATGATAGGGGGGGAAGAGAGATGCAGAAAGAAGCCAGACAGGAGAGGCCAATCTTGCTGCTTTTAACTACAGTAGCAATTTTTATCACCTAGAATATTTCAGAATCACCAGTAGCCTAACTGCCTCTCATTAGGTCCCACCTCTTAAAGCTTGCATTGCCTTCCACATCACCACATTGGAGATCAAACTCCCAACACATGAATTCCTGAGGGACACACTAAAATCCTCACCCAACTCATAGCACCCACTATGCCCCTCATGAAACTACCATGAAATTAAGAAATTTGGAGATTTCTGCCCAATAACCAGACTCTGATTTTATTGTGGATGCTATTTTTAGGGAGTCACTTGATAGCTGTCATTGAGCCTTGTTCCAGGCCTTTTGAAGATCGGGAAACCAGAGCTCAGGTGTGATTGCAGGACTGTCAAGTGCAGTGTGAATTCCCACCGTTTGTCAATCAGAAAGGAAGCAATACTAACCTAATCATATGACATCACAGAAGGGAGCTGCCCATTAGCTAACTTACCCATTAGTAGCAGCCAGCTCTGCAGCTTAGCACAGGTCACCACCCACTCCTACCAACAGAAAGAAGAACCCAAAAAGAAGGGCAAAGAAGCTTTAATGGTAGGAAAAAGAAAAATATTAATTTATTGAACACTAGATTTAAAGGAGCTAAGGGGCAAACCAGTCAGAAAACTGAGCACTAAAGTGTTCTGACTGTGTTTGTTAGGCAGTTGTGTTGGCTAGTCTTCTGTCTACTTGACACAAGCTAGAATCACCTGAGAGAAGGGGAACCTCAACTGAGAAAATGCCGCCATAAAATAGGGCTGTAGGCAAACCTACGTTTTCTTTTTTCATTTCTTTTTCTTTCTTTTTTTTTTCTTTTTTTTCTTTTTGGTTTGATTTTTGAGACAGGGTTTCTGTGTAACAGTTTTGGCTGTTCTAGAACTCACTATGTAGACCAGGCTGGCCTCGAATTCACTGAGATCCTCCTGCCACTGCCTCCCAAGTGCTGAAATTAAAGGTGTGTCACCACCACTGGGCTAGAACATTTTCTTAATTAATGACTGATTGATGAGGGGGTGGCCCAGCACTGTTGTGGAATATTTTGTTCACACTCTGAGACTCCCAAGACTGTCCAATAAAGTTATACCTTTATTGGATGGGGATGGAGCCAGTGACTAGCTGATCAGAAATGGCCATAGAGAAGTCAGTAATTTGGATAGAGAAGACACACAGGAAGGAAAGGGCAGGGACTGGACTTTGGGCTCTCTTGGTTCTGAGATGAGGGAAGAGACATGTCTCTTGTATTATCTCCAGCCTCCCCCCCCCAAAAAAAAATCAGCTAGTTGCTACTCCGTCTCTCTGAGCTAGCAGGTCTTTACCCCAGTCCTTGACTCCTGCGTCTTACTGATAAATAGATCAATAAAGACGGCAGAGCCACGGCTGCAGGACCAGAAGCCCCACCAGGCTGTGGCCCGAGTGACCAGTTTGTGCTGACTGAGGGGCTGTGGAGCAGTAGGCAATAATTAAAACATCAGTTGATTCATGTGCAGCCGATAAACTGACACAGCACAGCGTGGGTAGTGCCACCCCAGGGCTGGAGGTCCTGGGTTCTATAAGAAAGCCAGGGGGAGCGGATCAGTAAACAACACTCCTCCACGGCTTCTGCATCAGCTCCTGCCTCCAGGTTGCTGCCCTCTTTGAGTTCCTGTTCTGACTTCCTTCAATAATGGACAGTACTGTGGAAGTGGAGGCCAAAGAAATCCTTTCCTTCTCCACTTGATTTTGGCTTTGCTATTTTGTCACAGCAATAGTGACTTTAACTAGGACCCCGGAGTTGTGATGTTCTCACAGCACCGAGTTTCTCTGTGCACACATTAATCCTGCTCTACCCTCTGCTATGACAGACAGTAGTCCACCTGGATTCAGTTGCACCTTGTGCAGCTCTAGGTGGAAACTTATAAATTTTAAAGGAATTACAGCATATTATTACAACTGTTCTATTGTTTATTATCATAAATTATGTTATGGGTGTATTTGTATAGGGAAAACAAGGTATGTATAGTTTGCTGATACTGATGGTTTCAGACATCCACTGAGGGTCTTGGAATTTATTCCCTGTGGACAGGAGGGAACTGTTGTACCTGACTGCCTCTTATAATCAGGTTATCTCCCTAGCCCTAAAACGGGACATGCCAGGGATCCAGAACTTTGGTGCCTCTCCTGGTGCCCTAGGGTGAGAGCTAAACACCTCAATCAGTTACCAAAAGATGCCCTCAGGAAGGACAAAATACCTAAAGGAGAGAGGATGCAAAATAAATAGACAGATAGAGAGATAGACAGACAGACAGACAGACAGACAGACAGACAGACAGACAGAGCTATCAAAAGGAAGACACACCTTCTCTGGATCCTTGAAATTTCTGAGCATCTCTTATAAAATGAAGTTGATACTGCTTGGCTCAGAGTGAATATGTGGTCAGAGAAACAGGAGACCTTTAATGCATTTTCTATTTTTTTTTTCTCAGAAGACTTTCAGTACTTTTTAATGTTTTTACTTTAAGAGTTCATACCCCCAATCCAGGCTTAAGAGGTCATAGGTCCCTTGTGGGAAACAACTACGGTTGTCTTGCTAAATAGACACATCCATTATCAAGCTGCCCTCTAAATACTTATGTTTATATCCTCAGATGAGTTCTGCCCTCAACCTTGGCCTGAGAATCTTCTCTCTGAAGTGGCCAGTAGTAAATATAGAAACCAGAAGTGGCCAAAATGCTGAGTGAATGTCTAGTGAGTGCTTAGCCCTGAGTGGGAACACGGCGGCGGCGGCGGAGGAGTAGGAGGAGGAGGAGGAGGAGGA
>NW_004949128.1:1671457-1692825 GCF_000317375.1 Microtus ochrogaster | reverse complement strand
GAGGAGGAGAAAGAGGAGGAGGAGGAGGAGGAAGAGGAGGAGGAGGAGAGAGAGAATGAGGATAAGTATTGTGACGTGCTGTCATCTGGACATCACATGGCCATTGCACTAGCAAATTCATAGCAGCTGTGGTCACCTACACAGGATCGAGCCAACAGCATCAGTCACCATTTCCACAGGCAGCACTAATCGCACTCAGAGGTTTGCAGCAGCAGCAGTGGAGGATAAGGCGATGGAGGGGAGTGAAAAGGAAGGTCTTATGGGTTCTTGGGAGTTTCCGGGGAGTGGCTTGGGAATAGATCTGATCAAAATAGATTGTTTACATATATGAAATTGCAAAAGAAAATAATATTCTCTTTTTTGATATAGGGTCTCACTAGGTAGCTCTGGCTGGGCTGGAACTCAGTATGTAGACCAGGCTGGCCTCCAACTCTCAAAGATCCACCAGCTTTTGTCTCCTGAGTACTGGGGCTAAAGTTGAACATCGCCACATCTGGTACAATATCTACTTTTTTAAAAGCCTGTACCCCTTTTGTGAACAGACAGCTAAGTGATAGACACTATCTATCTATAGTATAGTAGGGGGTCGGGTGCACTCTCAGGACGATGAGCTGCAGCAGGAAGTGGTCTGTCCTAGAGTGTATGCTTCCCCATAGCAGTCCCACCCATTCATACAATAGGGGCTGTGGGAGCCATGCAACAGCTCGACCAAACCCTGGAGAGTGTGTGGCTGTCATACCATACACCTTGGCAACTAATACATGTCATATAAATGGGACAGTTACGGTAGGGTTGTGTTGTCACCAGCAGACTGATGGTTTCCTATTTTGCTTCTTCCCCCTGCTTTTGTCTGATGGATAATAAGACATCACCAAACCAGATTCTTGTCTTCCTGGTTGCTCCCAAGTCTGAACATGATTAGTTTATGGACCAAGCCAGCCAATCACTCCAGTTACCTATCCAGAACTTTAGTCATGGGAATAAGTCCCATGAGATGGCACAGGCAGCCACCAGCCATGACCTGGGAACAGATACCATGGCCTTATGAGTTAAGTTCCTCCAAAAAGCTGCTTAGTGCCAGTCGTGGGGTTAACCTTGAGAACAGTGTGACCTAGGCTCGTTTCCTATGCCCCCTGTTTGCTATTGAGAATTCACTTGACTTTCAACGGCCCTATGATCTGATCAAAACAGAAACAGATTTCATCTTGGATGAAATCTTGACATTTTGATCACTAACACAGAACTCACATGAGAATCCGCATCTTCTTTCTCTTCTCCCTCGTGCTAGTTTCTTTGTTTGGATTTTCCATGGAGTTTCCTCCCTTAACACTTGGTCTCTGGGTTTTTAATCACCCTACACCAATTTCCTCTTTGCCACTTGGCCCTCTTCCCCCTCTTCCCTGGGTCTTGGTCTCCCCTCCACATGACTCCTTCTTCCTCCTTTGCTTCCTCTCTATTTCCCTTCTGTAAGGATTCCCTGAACAGGTCTGCCCCTCCTGGGAAGTGAAAACCCTGTTGGGGAGAGAAAGTATAGTTTGTGGGTTTAAAGCAAGAACATTGGTGTCTGCTTTGGATGTGAAGTTACAATTTGCTCCTTAGCATCCATGGAGCTTTGGATACATCATGGGGTTTGATGTCCCCCTTGCTATGAGTACAGAGATGTCTGTGGCAAGAAACATCTGTGTATATAACTGCTATGTTAGGGAAGTGCTTAGCCTGCTGCATACTCTACATAGAATATCTGGGTGCGGTGATGCATGCCTGCTACCCCAGCTCTCACGAAACTGAGGCAGGAGGATGACAAGATAAAGCTTCACCTGAGCTAAGCAGTGAATTCAAGCCCAGCCTGAAGTAAAGGGTGAGCCTCTGCCTCAATACACAGACAATCAAATAATTAATTAATTAATTATAACTCGTATTAAAAAGAAATTAAGACTAGCCCAATCTGATCTTCACTAAGACTTAATTCAGTAGGGCCATGGCTATGTTGCTGATGGACGAAGGTTCCAGACTTCTCAGGGACAGGGCAGATAGAGACAGGTTGCGTGCTAACTCGTTTCCCAATTATAAAACAGATTAGATAGTCTCTCTTTTGTATACTGACCACTTAAATAATATTCTCCAAAAAGGATCCAATTACTGCAAAAGAAACTTGCTTGAAATTGGTTTTAGGTAACATTTTGTTTGTCCCTTTGACAGAAATCTCCTATAGCTGCTCCTGCTGAATGAGTGTGTCCCTGACCATGAATGCTTGGTGTCATTGCTCCACTCCTTTTCGGTCCTCTGTATCTTGAAGTGCCACTAAAAATCAACAATAGAGGACTGGAGAGATGGCTCTGTGATTAAGGACATCAGCTGCTCTTCCAGAAGACCTGGGTTTCATCCCCAGCACATAAATGGCAGTTCACAACCATCCATAACTCCAGCCTCAGAGGACCCGGTGCCCTCTTCTGGTCTTTAGAGGCACTAAGCATGCAAGCACGCACATAGTGCACAGACAGCCATGCAAACAAAGCGTGAACATACATAAACACAGATTACAAATCAACAGTAGCGCCGGGCGATAGCTCACTGGGTAAAAATGCTTGCCACCCAAGCTTGACTACCTGAAATTAATCCCCAGAATCCACATAAAAACAAAATGTGGCACACATCTATGACCCCAGCACTCCTATGAAGAGATTAGAAGTCGAAAAAGGATGCATACCTAGAATCTCACCGCCCAGCTAACTTGGACTGGATGTGCAGTTGCAGAAACAAGAGAGACCTTGCTTCAAAACAGCAAGGTGGAAGACAAGAACCAACATCCAAAAGTGGCTTCCCACACATATGCACAGCAATGATGCTCCTTTTCCTCTAAGACACAGAGGAGCATTTCCACTATATTGCCCTCACTCTTGGGACACTGAATAAACCCTATCACACAAGTTAGTCCTCCATGGATGCCACTAAGTTCTTCAAGTTGGCAGATACATTTTTGGAGGTACATAGCAAATTGCAGGCCAGCCAGAGCCACACAGTAGGACTTTTTTGAAAATTAATAATAAATAAATAAAGATATTTTTAATTTGTAGAAAGACAGAAGAATCTTCTTAAGAGATGAATCAAGCAGAAAACATTACTTTCAACCTTTAAAAAAAAATTAGGAGAAAGGGCTTCCACTAAAAATGGAGTCTCATTAGAAATGCAAATCACAACCGCGAGTTCATTTACATAAAGTCACGGTTCTGTAAGAATTAGGGATTTCTTCTCCACAATGATGTTTCTCAGATGATCACTAGAAGGCTGTTGCCAAGGACTCAAAAAAGCTGACCCAAAATTATGAAGATTCCACAATCCTCAAACTCTCCAGGTCTTGTCAAAAGGACTCTTGTTTGACGATTTTTACCAAGAACCAAGTCTCACAACTGTACTTTCCTGAGAAAGGCCAACTGAGGACAGTTGTCTTGCCTGATGAGATTCTGGTGAGCCACAAAAACAATTTCCCCCAAACCTATGAGATCACAATGTGGCAGAGCTGGCCACTCTGTGCAGTTGGTGAAGTCCCTCTTTGGGGTCCCTCATATGCCTAACAGACCTCCTGACTCTGGGTCCCTGACTCGAGAGCATCACTACAGACCTAACAGGGATGGGCAGTCAAAGGGCATGGGCTTCAGTTTGAGAAAACAACCCTCTGTGAACAAATCAAGAAGCCAGAGCATGACTTCATCAGAAGACCAGTTTCAATCCTGCTTTGTTATTGGAGACTCTGTGAAAATCCTGTAACCTCAGTTTCCTCATCTCGGGGGGGAGGTGGGGAATAATGCCTGTCAAGAGATACTACCCCGCAATGAGATCATGGGCAGTCAAATGTCAGGTTTTTTCTTTTTCCCTAAATCAGCGTTTCCCAGTGTGGCACACAAACTATTAGAGATGCATTATAACCCTGTCTGTCGTAACTGCCTTTTCATTTTAAGACCTACAAAAAAACTTAAAGAGCATAGAAAATTATAAAGAGGGTGTCTGTCCTTTGAGGTTAAGTCAAAAATAAACCAAAATACATATTTACTAGTTCGTATAAAGTAGTAAGTAGATAGTGAAGTAATAGCTAGGTATCTTCACAGGATATAGGCATATAAAACAGTAATGTAAGAAAAAAATTTAAAATATTGAAAATGAAATATGCTTCCAATTTTAGTCTATTTTACATTTATTTATTCGATGGGCAAGCACAGTGTTTATGTGACTGTCAGACCAATTTTTAATATATTTTACATTTATTTATTTTGTGGATGGGAGAAAACCCTATGCCACAGTGTTCATGTGGAGGTCAGAAGACAACTTGGGGGGAGCCAGTTCTCCTCTTTTCTAGAATGCAGAACTTGGGTCACTAGACTTAGCCGTGGGTGCCTTCCCTCCCACAGCCATCTCACCAGTCCCATGATTACACTTTGAAAACTAATGCCCCCCAGGGTCTCTAAGAAGGAGGACCTGAGGACATAGACTGCTTGTTTTCTAAAAGCTGATACACACATCTTATCTAGCCCTAGCCTCCAATATGGTTTCTCTTCCCCTAAGGAGTGATTTGCTTTGCCGCACAGTCATAACAAATCACGTAATAGGCTGGGTTTTCCTATTTGTGTTCACAAGAAAAGCTTAAATCTCATCGTGGCACCAGTTGTGAAATACGTGCAAATCTGAGTCATGTTCATTGTTTATTAGGTTTATCCCTAACTCTGTTGCTAGTGTTTCAATTTTAATTTCTCTTCCTTTGAACTTTACCACTTTCTTATATGTTCATAATCTTTTTTAATACTGTCCTAAAACCATAATATCGGAAGATATGAATTTGTGAGGTTTTGAGTTTCTGTTCCTTTTATTATTATTATTTCTTTCCATTTTATTTTCTTGGTAATATGGTTCTCTAGGTTTAAAAAAAATGTTCTTAAACTCAAGGGATTTTTTTTTTTAATTTGGAATCTTTCTGTGCCCCTAGAATGGCATTATTTGAGTATGCTTTAGTAAGGGTGAAACAGTCAGACCCATAGGATCATTTTGAAATCCACCCTCATCAAATGCATGCTTTTCAAAGTTACATAATTATTTAAAAGACCATTTTATTTTATCTAGACAACCCCATGGACTTTAAAGAACAAGAGGAAGTGGATGCCTTGGTAGTATTGAACTTCCCCTTTTTTCCTCAAAAGCCAAGATATTGCTAACAACAACAACAACAGAAAAAAAATCCCAACCTAAAATGATACCAAAATGTGATGGCAAAAATGTTCAAAATGCCCTAATGTCAGGGAGGTGCTTTTTGTTTAGAGTCCACAGCACTGAGCCTCCTAAAAGAGTGGATTTCTCATGACCTAACTCCTGTACTGGCCAACATTTTCTCCAGTAGCAGAAGGTTGTACATCTGTTTCTGCCCAACTCTTAATCTTCTTGGTATCTTGATTCCATTTTTTTTCCACTGGAGATAATTCCTATTCTACTGTAACATAAAGTCGCAAACTATATGAGGGTATAGTGACATGTGAAAAGAATCAAATTCAAGGGTCTAGAGAGACATCTCAGCAGGCAAAGTGCTTTTGTTGCAAGAATGAAGACTGGATATCAGATCCCTAGCACCCACCAGTAACAGCTGCATACAGAAGGCAGAAAAGGTACCAGCAGTGTGAGCTGACTAGCTGGACTAGCTGAGTTAGCAAGCTCTGGGTTCAAATGAGAGACCCTGATTTACTGTATAAGGCAGAGAGAAACCAAAGAAGACCCCTCACATCACCCACCGGCCTCCAGACACACACCCACACCCACATACCCAGCCATGCACACACACCACAATCAATCCCAACAAGCAAAAGATGCAAAAATGGTGATGGCCCTAAAAGGTATTAGCAATTGCTCAAATGGAATTTGCCTGGCTTGAACAAAAGCCTGAGTTGAATTGCATAAACTGAGCATGGTGGCTCACACTTGTAACCCCAGTGCTTAGGAAATGGGAGCAGAAGGGTCAGAATTTCCAGATCACCTTCAGCTATACAGCAAGTTCAAGGTCAGCTTGGACCTCAGATGATGATCAAATAACCAGAATAACATGTGAAGGCAGATGTGAAAGATGCATGGGCGCAGAAACAGGAACACAGTCAGCTCTGTCCCTCTGGCTCTTGGCTCCTTCTTCCCCTATCGAGAGTATGCAGAAGAGTCAAGAGATTGAACATCCAAAAACAAATAAGTACCTCATTGGGACTTTGGGAGCTCAGTCCAGTGTTCCAGTGTGGGTCCATCGCCAGATGAAGGTTCATGGTGATATGCAAAATATTCATCAGTAAGACTATAGGATAGGATCATTTCAGGTTCCCTATCTTCAGCTGCCCCAGGAACTAATTGGGGACCTCTCCTTAGGCACCTGGAAGCCCCTCTAGGTCCAAGTCTCTTCCCAACCCTACGATGGCTCCCTTAATTAAGATATGTGCTTCCCTGCTCCCCTATCCTACCTTCCTGTATCCCAATCATCCCGTTGAGGAACAGAAGGAGGGAGAAGATGAGCAAGGAAGTCAGGACCAAGAGGGGTGCAACCACCCACGGAGACAGTGGGACTGATCTATTGAGAGCTCACCAATGCCATCTGGATTGTGACTCGAAAAGCAGGGGATAAACCCGGACTCTCTGAATATGGCGGTTACTGAGGGCTGCTGAGAAGCCAAGGACAATGGCACTGGGTTTTGATCCTACTTCTAGCTCTGGCTTTGTGGGGGCCTAGCCAGTTTGGATGTTCACCTTCCTAGACCAGGATGGAGGGGGGAGGACTTCGGTCTTTCCACAGGGCAGGGAACCCTGACTGCTCTTTAGACTCGAGAGGGAGGGGGAGAGAGGGGGGGGGGTTAGGAGGGGGGAAGTTGGGGGGGAGAGTGGGAGGAGTGGGAGGCTGGGAGGAGGCGGAAAATTTTTTTTTCTTTCTTAATAAAAATAAATAAATAAATTTTATTAAGTTTAAAAAAAACAAGAAAAGAAAAAAAAACAAAAACAAATAAGTAAACCAATTAAAAACCGGGGAGTAGGAGTTGGGGAGATGTCTCAGTAGATAAAATGCTTGCCACCAAAGCATGAGGACCTGATGCCAGATACACAACATTCAACATAAAAAACCACTTGTGGGTACACACACCTATAATCCTGCTACTGGGAGGTAGAGCCAGGAAAGACCCGGGGTACCATGGCCAGATAATCTAGCCAATCAACAAGTCCTAGGTTCCATGAGAGACCCTGTCTCAAAAAGCAAGGTGGGGAATGACAGAAGAAGACACCTAATGTCAACTTCTGATGTTGACTCAAGCCTTCACAACTCCACATGTGCATGGGTGGGGTAGGCACATGTGTGTGCATGCACACACGCACGCACCTTTTAAAAAGAAAGAAAAATGGCCAATGGAACTAGGCAAAAGAAGAAATACAAGCAGCTGATAAAGGTTTAAGTGTTCATACTTGGAATACAAATTAAAACGACTTTAAGATTCTGTCTCAGGCTGGAGAGATGGCTCAGCGGTTAAGAGCACTGACTGTTTGTCCAGAGGACCTGGGTTCAATTCCCAGCACCCACATGGCAGCTCACAACTGTCTATAACTCCAGTTCCAGAAAATCTGACGCCCTCGTATAGACATACATGCAGGCCAACCACCAATGTACAAAAAATACAAATAAATAAATTATATTAAAAAACTGATTCTGTCTCACCCTGACCACAATGGTTATTACGGAAAGAATAAATGACAGCAAGTGCTAGCAGGGATGTGGGGGAGGGGAAGCCTTTCTTCAGCAATCCTGGGAGCTTAGACTAGTGCAAACAGTGTGCAAAGAGTTTCCCTGAAAGCTAAAGGTTGAGCCTCAGGACCCAGCTACACCACTTCTAGATACCATACTGCATGGCAGAGCTACATCTGTGTTCTCTCACGCTCTATTCACAATAGCTAGGAAGTGGAACCATCCTGGGCATCCATCATCCAATGAATGGATAATGAAAATAGGCTACATACACATAAAGAAAAACAGAATTATAAAATGTTCAGGAAAATGGTTGAAGCTGGGAAATACACCGAGTGAGGTAGACCCAGGTCAAGAAATACAAACAGCATGCATTCCGGATATGTGAATCACCACTTAGAATGTGTAGGTTCTATATGTTTAAGTTGGGGTGAGTGTCTGTACAGGCTAGGAAGCCAGAAATGCACTGGGTGTCTTAAAGAGAGTGAGGGTAAAACACATGAGATCTGAAAGTCCAGTGGGAGAAGACTGGAGATGGACCCGTTTAAAGAGGAGTAGGGTGAAGGGACAGGAAAATGGAAGAGAGTTAGCTACAACTAAGATGTATGAAAAGGCCATACAGAAACTCCTTACTATATACACTAAGTAAAAATATGGTGTACAACAAAACAAAGAATATTTCAATGGCGGTATCCTGCAAGGGTGACTAATACTACTCCAAGAAAACATGGGCATTCCTTCTGAGTGTTTGGCCACTGAAGCTCCTGATGTCCCCAAAACAATACAGGCTATTGGTACGGCTTTGTGTTGCCCAGCAGAACCATGGTAAAACCATATTGCTGAAGACGCCAACCCACTTCGGTTGCAGGACTGAAGCTGAGCTGGAAGCTGCTTTCCCCTCTAGCTAGTTTTCACAGCGCTGGAAGGTGCAAGAAAGCTGTGGGTGGAGGGGAGATATCAAATGTCTTCCCAACTGCAAACCCTGTTTACCAGACTTTGCTCATCTGCCAGGCAATACACGCTCACACATTTGTGGCTGTTGGTGGGGCAATTGGTTACTGTCTGATTGGACTTGAGACCCAATCAGCAGGAGGGGACTCACATCTGCACGGTAAACCTGATTAGAAGATCATAGTTGGAGAGGCCATAGACCCTGATTGGAAAGTCAGAGTTATCATTTTGCTACATTGACAGCTTTGCCTGCCAAGTTATCTTAAAAGTTGTGTTTGTGCCCATAGATTAGTGCTGTCCTCAATTTTGGTCAGGGAAGCTTCCCTTTGCAGTGAGAAGTGGTGGTTACAAAGTCTCGGAACTGGTCAGCATGCTAAGAGTAAGCAACTGCCCTGTCGAGTGCTCGGCCCTACACAGGACACCTGCAGCACCCCTCCCAAGATGGGTAAACATGGAGGTCTTTGCAAATGCTATGCCCAGCAGAGGAACGGTCTTCATGAGGCAAGAAGGAATCCAGTTCGACACGATTTGGTTAGTTGGTATTGGTTCAAATTTACAGCAGTTTATTGCAGACATATTTAAGTCTGGTACAATCTTGGGGGGGGGGAGTTTTTTGGTTAAAAAACAAAAACAAAAAAACTATCTCAATCCCCTGTGTACAACATGGCAAAGGAGTGACTACATGGAAACTTTTCAAAGCACCTGTGACCTCTACCGTGAAGAAGGATTCTATAGCTTAAGGACCCAGGGTCTGGTGTGTTCTTGGCCACACAGATAGTGTGGCAGTCACCAGGCTATATAAAGGACCACCTGTGACAGCTCCCCTAAGGATGAGTTCTGTTGACTGAGAAACAAAGCTAAAGATAAAAGTTTGGGGAGGGAGAATCCGGTGTACACATAATAGTCTGCGTGACTTGTGTGTGGTCTGGCCCTACAGATATCCCTGATGGTCAGACTACTAACAATATCCACTCCCCGCCTTCAAGTGGAAAACGGGTATACGGAAGACAAGCCTGTGCTTCACATTCCTGGTTTCCTAAGTGCTTACCTGTGAGCACAGAGACCTCGTGCCCCCTACATTACACACACACACACACACACACACACACACACACACACACACACGTACAGAAATGGATGTAGTATTAGGCTCGTGAGACTAGGGAGCATGACAAGTCCCAATATCTGCAGTTAGCAAGCTGGGGACCCAGGAGACAAGTCTGAAGCCTGGTCTGAAAGTCACACAGGCAAAAAGCCCTTGTTTCAATTTAAGTCAAAGGCTGGGAAAAGTGAGTGTCACTCTCCCTTAGTGATCATACTACTGGCCTCCCACGGCTGTGCAAAGATTAAATGAGATGATAATTTCAAGACTATAACATGTGAACATCAGCTCTCAAAAATGTTTGCCCTTATTATCAGAGAGCCTTTGGGTATTATTCAGTTCAGCGGGGAATCAACCTTGGAAAACACTTGAATTCGTTCTACTATCACAAAATGATTTTTAAGTTAGATACACGGCTTACACCTATAATCCTACCACACGAGAAGTTTGAAACAGGAGGAGGATTGCCATGTGTTGAGGCCAGACTGAAATACATAGTGAGTTCTGGGCCAGCATAGACAGTGTTAAGAACAGCCCAAAACCCCAAAGAAAGGCGAAAGCACTTTAGAATGAGGAAGCCCTCCCAAGTGTGTGCTGCTGCTCTCGGACACCTGCCCCGGCGTGCTCTAACATCCCCTCACGTGGCACTTGCCCTTTGGAAAACACTAGACCAGAAGCCCCCGGTTCCTAGTTCTTGTGTCTTTCACTCCTGGCTGCAGCTTCCCAGCTGAGGATCCCAGCAGGGCAGGTGGAGAACCCCTACCCTCTCTCCTGAGGATTCCAGATGCTTTTGTTGACATCACACAAGCCAGCCTGTCTTTCTATTTCAAAATGAATCTCCCCAAAAGCTCACAGTTGAAAGCCTGAAGGGAAAACCACATCTGTCTTCTTTCATTTCCTCTCCAGAAGCCCCTCTTTTTTTTTTTTTTTTTTTGGCCTGCTCAGGGGTGTCTGACTTTGGAGAGAGATTGGGGCAGCCTTGCCCTTTTGGCTCATAAGAGCAGGGCAGGGAGAAACAAGGGTAAGAACAGAAAGGCACGTGACTTGCAGAGCACCTTCTGCTAATTGTTTTCTCTCTTTTTCGCCTTTGAATACACAAGCACCAAACTACAGGCTGTCGTGGAGGAAGCGGGGAGTTGAGACTAAAAGCTGAGGTTTGAGTGGAGACTTCAGGGCTCCAAGACATTGTTTATTTGTTCCTCTGCCCTGGATGCCACCACTAGAACTGGGGGCCTGCCCACAAAGACTTGGATGTGAGGTTGTCCCCAGAAGGACATGGCAGCAAGAGCAGACAGGGAGTTGAACAAGGCTCCTGGCCTCTCATTTTCTGTATTAAACCTCAAATACCGACACGCTATCCCCTGGCAGACAGCCAGGCTCTTCACTGTCTCACCAGCAAGCTTCTTCTCTCTTGTTCCCCACCAAGTCTCAGATCAATGTCCAGGTCACCTCACCACTCCCAAAGAGCCTTACATCTTGCCGGACCCACAGTCTAGAGTGTTCCTCTGCCCCATTCCTTGTGTCAAAGTCTATGGCCCTAAAGGCAATTACAAGCATCGTCCCCCCCCCCCCCCCGCGAGGCTTATAATAACCATCTCTGTCAAATCATAATGATAATATAATTGATTTAAATGTCCTCAATAATAATATTCATTAGGCAGGCACTCTAAACTCAAGGCTCACATACATGATATCAACCATATCACATACTAAATGGTATCTCATCATTTCTGCCTAGGCAATTCTTATCTCTATGAGGTCAATCAATGCACATTCCTTCTGCATCTCATTTTCCTCAGAAATCAGTGGGAATCAAACAAGCCATTTAGTCTGGTTGTTGCATGGACGGCATAAAGAGCATAGTACCTGAGCACACAGGCTGTGCTCAGTAAACACCGTTACTTCTTGTAAAAAGCATATAGGTCTAGGTGGAGAGTATCCCCACTTTATAGATGAAGAAATTCAGGCAACAGAGAGATTGAGTAAACAGCCCACATTCAGAGAGAACAAAAATTTTTACTTCCCTCATAATTTGGCTTTATTTGCGGTGCCCAATGACTCATGCCGACAAATAATACATCTGCTTGTGGTCTCTCCTTTACCATTCCTTAGGTAGACACTCACCCCAGGGCATAACTGACTACTGTCTGCAAGGCTCTCAGTTGCAATGAGCCTTTTTCTGTCTCACCAGTCAACTTCCAAATAATGACTTTGAGACTTCTTACTAATTACAAAACCTGGGCCTATAGCTTAGGTTTGTTCCTAACTAGGTCTCTTATAACTTAAATTAGCTCATTTATATTAATGTATGTTCTATCATGCCGTGTTATCTCTCTTTCATCTTGTTTTCCCCTCTGTGTCTTCTGCATACCTCTATACTCCTTCTCTTCCTCTCTCTCTCTCTCTCTCTCTCTCTCTCTCTCTCTCTCTCTCTCTCTCTCTGCCAGAAAGTCCCGCCTACACTTCATACTTAGCTGTTGGCCATTCAGCTTTTTATGACACCAATCACAGCAATACACCTTCACACAGTGTACAAATATCCCACAACACTCAGCCCTGTATCCCTTGCCTCTTTGCTTCCTGCCCATCCATCCATCCTGTCACCTTCTGGTTGAGATCTAGTCCAACCTTCCAAACCATGATGCATAGCTCTACCGTGGAATCTGCCCTCATCTGCCCTGCTGGAAATGGTCTTCCCACCTCTTAAATTCCCCCAACACATGTCTGGACTTTGGACACTTCTTTACCCAGTCTCCTTTGTGGTCTTCTGGGGATTTGGTTTCTTTATCATGCTAAATACTGAAGTCCCTATAGAATGAGTCAAATACAGCCATCCATTGTCAATAAAAATATTTTAAGTGACAAGATAAACAATTACATTTGTTTCTATTTTTTTTAGATCCTTGCTTCCTGGTTGTCTTTTATATACCAAATATAATCATTTAAATAATTTATAGCTACATTTGGCCTGAGTAGTTTAGCAGAAATAATTATTTGCTGTTCCTTTTTGTCCAGAGAACCAAGGAGATTACCAGAAAATCCTGCTTCTTGTTTGTGGTATAGAACTCCAAGCTATATGACATCTGGACACGTCTCGAGTATTCATTCTCCACGCTGTTGCAACCAGTCAGGGCCATCTAATTCAACTCCCAAACATATCTGTTCAGTGGGTAGAGTGTCTTTTCATACACTTTTTGAATTTGACTACCTTCACGGGGGATGCAACTTCCTGCTATGTTGATGCTGCCGGTACCACTTTGTGATCATAACCACACTTCTTAGGTTTCTTGACTTCTAAAGGACCCGAGATTTGCCTTCCCTACAAGTTTATCATGACAAAAAGTCTCTACTTCAAGGATTAGTTCCAGAAAGTTCTAATGGAAACATAAAAATTTCTGAACAAAGGAATATTCAGTCCAAATACAATGATGTTACAGGGATGTGAAAGAAAATGATATCTGTGTGTCTGGAACTGTAATTGATGGTCACTTTCATGTGACAGAAGTGGCACAAGTAAGTAGGCTCATGGCTCAAAGAAACTTGCAATCTGTTCATTCTGGGGAAGAAAAATACTTATCCGAACAGTGTGTCTGTGGAAGGCAGGCTTTCTACATGAAGTTCTATCCATCTCACTCGACCTCCACAACAGCTCTTTGATGTGGGCCCTTCCTTTAGCTCGAATAAGGAGCAGCATCACGTGACTGATGGTCTTACCTGACATCACATGATCAACACTCGTTAGAACTGGTGTTTAAGCATCTGGACTCTTGGGAACCCTTATATTTGAGCATGTCCTATACATGCCGGGAAAACTGTCATCCGCACACAATCAGGAAACAAAACACAGTTGTTATTCATTTACTCGCTCCCTACAACACTTTTATTGAAAGTCTAGTATATGACTCTGTGTGTGTGTGTGTGTGTGTGTGTGTGTGTGTGTGTGTGTGAGAGAGAGAGAGAGAGAGAGAGAGAGAGAGAGAGAGAGAGAGAGAGAGAGAGAGCAAACCTTCTCAGATAGGGGTTTTCAGCTCAGCAGGAAGAAAAGGCAATCCCTAAAAGGCATTAAGTCAGAGAGGGTAAGAGAAGTACCCTGACTCGGCTTGGCCCTGGACACCTTGCTTATTTACCACTGTTTCCCATCACCTCGTCCCCTACAGTGAAGTGCTCCCTTTCTGCATGGGTTAAGCATCCTAGTCAATCCTTCGTGGCATAGTGAGTGGTCCCAGATGGCCACACCTTTCAAAGAGACCTCAAACCATATCAGTGCGATGACTGTAAGTGTTAAATTTCTAACTTGAAGGTTTTTTTTTCTCCCTTAAAAAAAAAAATGTTTCTCACCCTTGTCATCTGCAAGACAGGAGATGTCCTAGGCCAGCCTGGTAGCTCACCCTCATTCAGAACGTAGTACTTATGCCTGCAATATTGACCAATGAATACATGCCTTCCATCTGAGCGATGTAAGTTCTCCATCCCATCACCCAGAGCAAGCCATGACAAGGATGATGTAAGAAAAATCTCCCTCTGGTTTCACCAGTGACTCCACCAGCCGGGAGGATTTGCATATATTATGTCACACAGAAAGAAAAAGTTGAATGGACTTGAAGTCAACTAGTTCTACCAGCCATTTTCCTTTGAGACTGCGGTAGTCATATTGCATCACGGCAGTGGGGTATTCCACAGACAGAAGTCGGATCACTAGCGCTCACACTTTCTCTCACCAAGAACAGGAACCCGCTGGGGAAGCCGATGAGAATGGCCAAAGGAATGTGCTGAAGGGGCTAGGTGTTAGGTTTCTTCTGTGCATTTCAACCCTCCTATTCTTTAATTTCCCCTGACAGGATGTTCCTAGTCACAAGGACAACGCCTCAAGTTTGCCAGCTGAACTGCTAGTCTGACCAAAAGTTTTCAGAATCTCAGCATGTTGCCTGCTCGTTTCCTCTTGGTTCCGCCTGATGTGCTGACGCCTGTCGCTAAAGGACTGTGGGGTTTCTCACCCCTCGTCTCTGGCCCAATGAACCAGATTAAGTTTAGCATTGGCTGATGATTTCGAGGCGATGGGATACAATTTCAGAAAGGGCGATGACAGGGGCAGGGGTGAGAGCTCAGTTAGTCTAAAGGGCTTGCTTTGTAAGAATGGAGACTCGAATTTGGCACTTAGAACTCACATTAAAAAGCTGGGTAGTGAGCGCTTATAATCTCAGCATAGAAGAGTTGGGGCACATTCCAGTTCAATAAGAGACCCTGGCCAAATTAATTAATTAATGTGGCCTCCTGAGGAATAGCAATCAACATTGTTGTCTTGGTACTACACACATGTGCACGCACACCCCACATACATGTACACATATGAATACGCACACACACACACAAACATACACAAAAATAAAATATAACAATTCCTTTTCAGAATTTTCATATAAAATGTGCTTAGATACTATTTAAGAAGGACTTGACAACAAAAGAGTACCTTAGCTTCACAGTCTGGAAACAATAGGCATTGCTGTCTGTGTGTTTCCCAAACCCCAGCGGGTCTCCCCAGAGTTGCCTATTCTCAGGAGTGCTGTAAGGTATCTGAAGTCTCCAAGGCGCACCAGATATACAGCTATTGGATGCTGCACAAACAAGCTGGCTCACAGTCTAAATCCTAGCTCATGCCACAGCCCTTTCCATAACGGCACGTTTGGTGGACTCCATGCTTTCAGCTGTAACAAAGAGCAAGTGCTGGGCAGAAAATGACGATGGTGTTTTCAATCAAGTTCCAGAGCTAGAGGAACTGAACTGTCAAGCACACACATTCAATTAGATAACCGCGGGGATTTTAGGATTCAGTAAAAATACTAGCTACTTATTTCAAGTTTTTTTCAAAGAGTTACTAACGTGCTCTAGAACACCAGCTGTTTTGGGTTTGTTTTTTAACTGAATATAAAATTGCTGGATATTTCCTTTGGCCTGTGGTGCAGGATAATAAGCTCTGTTACTCTGGGATCCATAAGCTAGGTCAGTCTTTTGTTGGTGTTTGTTTGTTTTTCTCAATTCCATGGGCCTTACTTGTTACAAAACATGGTGGAGCGTGAGCGTGCGTGCGTGCGTGTGATGTTTCGGTCCGGTGATTTTTCCCATCTTCCCATGCTGTGTGTCTGTCTCACAGGGCCATGTAGTCTCACATCTCTGCACCGCCTGCCTCAGCTTCTCTGAGCATCTCCCTGTACCCTCTCTGGTTTGCTCACATTGGCCTCCTTTCAGATCCTCAGACACCTCAAGCCCTTTCCCAACCTCAGAGCTTCTTGCTGGTTCTTATCCTCGCCTACCTTTAGGTCTGATCTTAAATGTCACCTCATCAGAGAGTGGCAGCCCCCCCCCCCCCCCCGCCCCTCCCCCCCCCCCCCCCCGCCTCCCAAAGGCAGAGTGCTCCTGTAGTTCTGACATTCAGTCCTTCAAAGGACTGTGTCTACTGAGCATGCGCTTTCCCTCAGTGTCAAGGGATGGCAATTCCAGGTCTGTTCTCCCCAAGATGCACAGATACTCGAGTCCCAAATAAACGCTTACATCATGTTTGCATATGATTTACACCCATCCTCCTGAACATTAAATCATCTCTAGATGGCTTATTACACCAAATGCAATCTAAATGACACACAATTAGCTATCATATTATCATATTACACTTTTTAGGAATAAAGGACCGCTCAAAAATATCTGCACATGGACAGTTAATACTTTCTAGTTTTTTTTCTTCTGATGTAATCCGTACTATTCTCATTCAGTATAATTCAGCAGTCTGAGTAGGGAATCTATGGATACAGAAGTTCATGCTTAGCTCCCTAAAAAAGAGAGAGAGAGATTGAGACTGCTGAGAGAGAGAGAGAGAGAGAGAGAGAGAGAGAGACTGAGGCTGCTCTACTCACAGCTGTACTCACAGAAGCCTACTACAGTGTCTGGTACACAGTACCAGACTTGGTCACCACTTGGTCAGTGTCAGGCCCAGAAGAAGCTCACGATAAGTGGCTGTGTCACCTATCAGCACACCAAAGCACATGCTGGCCTCCAGGCTCTCAGTATCCCCCTACCCTTAATTCATCCTGGGCTTCCTTCCCCCTCCCCAGTTTGTCATTTCTATATAACCCTGCCATTCATTCAGTCATGCACTAGCTTGGCTCTTCGTCCTCTCTCCTCTTTGTGCTCGTTCTCTCTCTCTCTCTCTCTCTCTCTCTCTCTCTCTCTCTCTCTCTCTTACTCTCTCTCTCGTACAGCAATGACACTGAACTGTCGCCAATTCGTTTAGATCACTTCCCTGTGACCACAGAGGCAGGAATGCTTTCTGCACCCCACCTCCAACCCTTTCAACCCATTGCTCCCTTTCAATCAGACCATTTGGGTTTTTATAGACAAGCGGCCCAGTGCACCTTGGTACTTTTCCGTTAGTACCTGAGCAGCCCAAGTGCCCGGAGTCACTGAGGGTTGTAAAGAAGAAAGGCCACGTGATTCCCTTCTGCCATAGAAGGAAACATAAGCACCTTTTGTCACCTGCTCACACCAGACTGCAGTTCCCCTTTCCTGGACCTCATTCTCTTACATTTTTGGCTGTGAGCCTAGCCTTTAACGGCTGAGCCCTCTCTCCAGCCCTCCTTCTTACAAATGTCTCAAACATTCTCCCCAACAACTGTCTCCACCTCCTGTTTCTCAAATTCCCACATTTCAGAAAGCCACATTGTCCATACACCTTCTGTGTGTGGTTTAGCTAAGGACAATGCCTGCTCAGCCTACCTGCAGCTTTTCTGTTCTATTACCATAACAAAGGGTGGCTTTGTGTGACAGATGGCACTGAGAGACTCGAGCACAGAATGTGTAACCCTCCCAGCTTCTTGCTACATTTTCCGTGGCAAGTTGATTTTATGCTCCGAGCCTCTGTTTTCTCGCGTGCGAAGTGAGCAGGACTGTATCTGGCTCATGGCTGGATTGTGAGGCCTGGAGGAGAAAATGTACACAAAGCGTGCACGCAGTGTCCGGTCTGTGGGAAGCCCACTCGATAAAGCTAGCTATTGTGCTTTCTCATCCGGGTACCTCATTTGTCAAGTATTGACTTACACATCTCTCCAGTGCTTCCCCGACCACATCCTCTGAAGAACTGTGTGCTTCTGAAGCACATTGCCCAACCGTCACCAGGCAGGGTCAGTTCCTCTGTGTGGTGCCCTGGTGTTCCGAGTGCACTAGGCACAGAGACAGAATCACTAAAAATCTTGTCAACTGAAAAATAATTAGTTAAACAGATAACCAGATAGAGTCAAACTGGTTATTAAAACGTTGCTATGAGGCCAAGTATGATTGTCCATCCTAGCACTGAGGAGGCTGAGGCAGGAGGATGAAGAGTTTGAGGCTAGCCTGAGCTACATAGAAATACCCTGTATCAAGGAAATAGAACAAAAAAGTCACTGTATTGACCTTACAGATTCATTTGATAACCAACTGCATGTGATTTTATGTTATTTAATCTCAGTAAGAGCTAATATGTATTAACTCACCTTCTATATGAAACAACTTGATTCTTCGCTCTGCTTCCTGAGGTAGAGATGATTCGAGTCTCATTTTACACAGCAGGAAACAGATAAGAGGGCTGAGATTGTTTACCTGTGGTCCCTAATTGCTGGAATAAGCAGGGAGTCAAACCAAGGCAGGTCCAGCCCCAATGTTTGAAGACTTCCTTGCCTCCTCATGGAACTGAGGATATGAAACTTCTTTTATGGAAAATTTCTTCAGCCCTGCTAGGATTCCCACATATCATTCCACAGTCTTCAAATAAAAAACCATTACTGCATTAACACTACAGACTAACAATAAATTTGGGGGCGACTGGTCACCCTCTACCTCATCTTGAGTTTCCCCAGCTTCCATGCTTTCTTACACAGCCCCAGCTAAGTGGAACTTACTGGTGACAGTGCCTAAGTGTCACGATTTTTCCATCACCCAAGATATAAGAGGGGTATCTTCTTTCTTATTAAGCAGCATAAATAAAACGCATGCCGATTGGTTGTTACATAGTCAAGGCATGAAGTCCCTGCAAAAAAGCATCATCAAGAATAAGTGAAGAGGCTGTCGTGATGGCAATTGCTTGTAACCCCAGCTATTGCAGAGGCGGAGCAGGAGGAGCTCAAGTTCAAACCCAGGCTGAGAAGTCAAGACCAACCCAAAATATATAATGAGACTGTCTCAAAATAAAATTTGCAGGGTCTGCGAATGTAGTGGTGGAATATATAAGATAAGCATATATAAGATCTTGAATTTAGAACCACGATGATGGTGGTGGTGGTGGTGATGATGATGAAGATGAACATTTGAAAAGAAAATTAATAATACAGATATGATTTTTCAGAACAATATTTCATAAAGTCCCATTTATTAAACAACTTTATAAATAATTTGTAAATTTTAATCTCAGAAAAAAACAGAGACTCAACTCAGTGGCCCACATCACTGGTCTTGAAAGAAGATGTTTATATTGCAGACCTTGATTTTTGGGGTGAAGCCAGTTCTCCCTCGGAGAATCCTCTGTGCTCCAGGTCGGTGAAGTACTCTGTTGGGTGTAGACTTAACCTCCCATAAACACAGGCACACACCTGATTCTTTAATCAGTTTGTCGTGTGGATGAGAAGCAGAAAGGAGAACTTCAGACAATCGGGAGAGGTCATCCCCAAGTTCCAGCCCCATCCACCTGCTGACTTTGCCATATTCTAACTAGACCAGCTGTTCCCACAGGCCTCCTTAGTAAGGCATTTCTACACCTCAGCAGGTGGAGCACCTAGGGCACACCCGCTTCCTTCCGGTTCCCGTTACACCCATTTCTCTCACTAGGATTAACGTAGAGAGGGAAACACTAGGTTTCCACGCGCACACTGCCCTGTCCATTTGGAGCGTCTAGTTGACCCTGCAGTCAATCCAGTCAGGCAGACCCAGGTGACCACTGGGATGATGGTGATGAAAGTCCTGGCTTCATTCCACATCCTCTGCCTTCCAATCCTGGGCTGAGAGAGGAAGTGTGACCAGGAAGAAGTCTCCTCAGAGTCACTGTCAGGGAAGAGGCTGGCTTGAAGACATCTTAATCCTTTGAAGAAGGAAGCTGATCCTGCATATCCTCAAAGCATTAAAGGAGCAAGCATATGTTCAAAGGACATGTGAAGGCCTGGGTGAACTCATCGGAGCAACATAGGCTTCTCCGTCAGCCTGCTACATCTCAGTAACAACCTGGTGACTCTTTTGGCAGGAAATGTTGTATACGGGCGTGCGCTCTGTTACATTTGCAGCAGAATCATGGCCTGATCTAGGTCTGTGTCTAAAGTCTAAATTCCTAATTACTACCCTTTCTACATGACTCTTTCGTCCCTTCTTTCAGATACTTTGCTCAATAAGGAGAGTGACATATGGGACTGAGGAGATTCCTCCGCGGATAAAGTGCACACGCTTGTCGCACAAGCAGAAAGAACTGGATTTGATCCCAAGATCCTATATAAAACCTGGCACATCAAAATGTGCCAGCAGTTGTGGTGCTGGGGTGGTGGAGACAGGAGGATCCAGAGGCTCACTGGCCAGTCAGTCTAGCCAAATTGGTCAACTCTGGGTTCAAAGAATAAGATGGTCGGCTAGGGACAAGGCTCAGTGGGTAAGGGTGCCTGCCTCTAAACTTAGCAGCTTAAGTTTAAACCCTGGGAGCCACACAGAAGGAGATAACCAACTCCTATATGTTGTTACACATGTGTGCATGCCTCTCTCTATAAACACACACACACACACATACACACACATACACACACACACACTAAAATGCAATTTAAGTTTTTTTTAAAAAAAATCACTAAAATAAAGAGCAATTAAGAAAGCAATCCAGCTTCAACTCTGGCCTCCACATGTGCCTGCATTTGTACACATGTAAACACACATGAATGTACACAAACAGCATGTACACACATACATTAAAAACAAGTAAATTGTAAAATAGTGCTACAAGTTCATTGTAGACATTTTGGGGAAAATAGGAAGCCATAAAAAAAAAAAAACCACAAGAATCATCCAGGCATCCAGTCCCACGTCAACACATATACTCCTGATATTTTCCCTGGGAAAGCATCCATATCTGTAAGAAGGCAGGCGGGAGGAACCATAGCCTTAGGACAGACACATCTCCTGTAAGTGAATAGACTGAGGAGGAAGCCTCATTTCTCACTGTTCAGTCACCCTATTTCTTCATTTGATGTCAGCACTAACCATCAGGTTTACCTAGCTAACACCCCATTGCTCACCTATTGCCACCTCGTTGGCATACCCATGCTTCTGGGATCAGGACTCTATGGCCAGCTTAAGAGAGAACCCAACTTTCAGCACTGCAAACACATTCTCCTCATAAGCCTGTGTTATAGTTGGCCAAAGGACTGGAAGAAAGGTTATGGGGGTTTCTAAGACAGCTTTGCTCTTAAGAGAGATGCACAGGTCTCTGATATTCTATCTATCATCTGTCTATCTACACACACAACACACACACACACACACACACACACACACACACACACACACACATATATATATATA
>NW_004949128.1:1663787-1671357 GCF_000317375.1 Microtus ochrogaster | reverse complement strand
ATATATATATATATATATATAGAGAGAGAGAGAGAGAGAGAGAGAGAGAGAGAGCGCATACACACACACCACTCCCTGAACTCCATCCTGGATAGTCTGTTACCTAGAACCACAAAGCTATGTGTAGAGAGAATCTAGTTGGAAGACTAAGGCCCAAGTCTCTAGCTGATCCAGATGTGGGAATCTATCTAGTCAACTTCTAGCAAGAGACTATTAGCCACAGCTTCACTATAGACCGCTGTAGGGCTGTGGATATAACTGTAGTAAAGTTCTTGACTAACATGCGGAAGGTCTACGTTCAAGAAAACCCTTGGCGCTACATTTGAAACTTGGATCATGATCTAACTCAAGCCTGTCCAGTTCTCACCCAATACATGAAAGGAATTTTCAGGATCATGCCTGTAATGAGATCCGGCTTAGACAGCCAAATACATAAATATATACAAGGGGTTCGGCTGACTCTATATATATATACAAGGGGTTCGGCTGACTCTAGAGGAACACACACCAAAAGCCTGACAATGCCTACTGTTAAAAACTGTAAATCAAAGTTTCAGCTTCTTATTCAAGGTGCATTTTGGTTTTGGACTTTTGAGAACAGCGTGGATGCATGCCTTGTTCTGCATTGTCTAAGCACTAATGTTTTTCAGCATCCATGACTTATACTGTATTTGAAATGCATACTAGAAGCTTATAGCCATCTTCTGGTAAGGGAAGATGATTTTTTTGGTCCAAATATTCTTCCAGTGATTCTCAGATGCAAGGAAGGGGTCTGGGGCTCCATGCCAATCTCTGTGCTATTGGCCTGATAGCTTGGCACACTTGCTCTGTGTCGCCAGACCTCTCTCTTCCACAGGAAGAACACAGGGTACCATTGGGTCTGGATCTGCATGTGGTCCAGATCTCTTCAGAGGAATCAGGTCGGTGGATATTGGTTGACATCATCCTGAGACCTGGTGGCCTTGTAGAATATCTAAAAATGAATGAGGCAACAGATGGCATGTTGCTCAATGGGACTCAGGTGTGCAGAATGCCTCAAAATGTCAGTTGTGGTACCCACATAGAACTACCTGATAGATTCGTGCCCTACTTCAAAGGGAGATCCCTGTACCGCAGGTCTACTGAATGAGCTAATGAGTTTCCTAGTATGAGGTCTAGCAAGCTGAATTTTGTGGTCATATGCAGATAGACATCCTGTGGGTGAACTGAACCAATCAAAATAATTTACAGGATGAGGTTAAGTTTATCATACTTGTCTTGGCTGCCTGAAGGCTCTGAGTCCAATGAGTTCAACCACAAGCCAGGCAGCTTCATGAAGAAGCCTGCTTGGGAGCCCCATTGTTACTCCTCCCATCAAGACCTCGCATCTTCTTTTCCTCTAGCCATCAGGAGCCACCTAAAGCCTTCCAGGGACAGGGTGGACTAAACTAGTAAATAAGCCTAAGGAGAAATTCTTCAAGCCCAGCCTTCTTTGCTTGGTGCACCCATGAAATAAATCCCTTTAGTCTTCACAGAAAATCTAAACTCAGAGGACACCTACCAACCCTGC
The DNA here is from genome assembly GCF_000317375.1 of Microtus ochrogaster. Taxonomy (NCBI): domain Eukaryota; kingdom Metazoa; phylum Chordata; class Mammalia; order Rodentia; family Cricetidae; genus Microtus; species Microtus ochrogaster. Next base: position 1,669,808 of record NW_004949128.1, on the reverse strand, counting down.
CTCATTGGCTGCGAGGCTCAGCGAGGTTAGGTAGCCTGCCTAAGAGAGAGCAGATCCCATGACCTACTGTATTCCCCATCTGTCCTTGAAGATGAGCAGAGATAACCCCAAGCTTTGCGTGTAGGATCAGCCTGACCAGCAATCGCAGTCGTAGAGACTATGGCAGCCCTCAGAGCTTTGCCATAACCAGCACGTTATTTTTTTTTAACTGAGATTTTATGTCATCAATCATACATATCCAAAATTTTGTAGATGCTCTTATGAACACATGAACAAAATATTCGTCATCTTTGGGGGGGGGGTTGCCATAGCTTATGTTTGTGTATATTTATGGGGGAGGGTGTGAGGGCTCAGATACAATGATGCAATCACTGTAGTCCCGTGTCAATTTTATATCACCTTAGCTGTTCAGTACCCTCTAGTACTTGGGGGGCATTTCAAACGTTATTTCAGACAGATACACACACACACACACACAGCCCCAAGTTGTTACATATTTAAATATTTATTGTAACAATCAAATTTAGGAAACCGCAGAAAGTCCCTTCTGTGTGAGTTGTGAAATACACACACCACACACGCATACACACACATTCTACAGCACAACAAATATGCGATGAAAGCTACTTTGTTCACTTAAGAATCATCTTGTACACAAAATCAGTTTCACTCAAATCTTAGGAATCGAAGTTCAGGGAGGCCACTTGCTACCTTGCTATGACTGACGTCTCCACCCTCAGCCTAGAGCGGGTTAGAACCAGAGGGATTGCAGCTGGGCTGCAGAAGGGAGGAAGTTTGCAGCTGGGAAGCTCCGCAGTTCTCACCCAAGTTTCCCGTTTTCCCCCCTATACAGGCTGACACTTCGAAGAAAGTTAGCCCGGAAATCTGCACCACCCGAAACCTGACCGAGTCCCGCCTCAGCCCTAGGAACTTCCCAGGCGGCGGGGACCCAGGCCTGGGGCAGGAATGGAGAAGCGGGCGGGTGCATCCCAACTGCGAGGAGGTTCACGGAAGCGCCCTCTATCGGCAGCTTTGAGAGTGGCCCACATCTGTATGCCAACTAGAAATGCACGTACTGGTGTTTCTGGGTTCAGATGGGGAAGGGAGTTAACACCGTGTACACCATTGCTCACCTCTTTGCAATTTTAAATTCCCCAGGAGGAGAAATTACTCAGGGTTTCTAGGACCACAGATATGTGCATGATGAAACGGTATAGTCTGGGTATGCAAAAGTGACTTTTGAGTATGGCATGGGGCATCTGTAAGCTTACCTGTGCTAGTTCAGCTCCTGTTATCATTGGTCCATGAGTAAGGTCCTATGAGCAGAGAAGATGCCTCAGAACACAAGGAGTCTTAGTTGCCCATCTCCCTGGGGCTGCCTGTAGATACAGAAGGGGTGGGGGGGATGCATGCAATCAAACAGGTGGTAATAACTTCTGAACCCAGATGTTAACAAAGAAAGCTGGCCCAGATACATGATGCTCTTTGCTGGTCATCTCATCTATCTTGACTTCAGAATTGTAGATTATTCTTTAGGACCCGTAGCACCTCATTAGACTGTGGCGTGAACCATGAACTCAGCTGGGGACATGACCTTCCTTTTTCCCCAGCCTGTGGAATCCTGGGGAGGTTGGCTATTGCTGCCTCTATTCACCTTGGGCATGATGTAAACAGAAATTAGCATCTGTCTTCTTCCTTTTTCCACACCCTGAAGTCATTTCCTCTTACCTGGGATTCTGATGTCTGTATTCCCTCTGTGTGATGGATGCACACCGAGAGACAGGGAGGGTTGGGGGAGGAACTTCTTAAAATTCCCCAAAATGTTTTGACACTAGTTTTCAATGTTGCAACTGGGACTAGTCAGTTTCTAGTTTGGGTTTCCATCAGAAAGTTCTGTAGGAGTGGAGTATATAAGCTCCAGGAGCAACAGCAACAGCAGAAGGAGCAGCAGTCGAGGTACACCAGACCAGGCAGCCTGTAACTACCAAGGTGAGTACTCTCCTGCTTCCTGCCACGAATTCCCTGAGCCTAAAGGCTGTTCAGGTACAGACTCCAGGGGCTGTGCTACCCCTGAACCAGTCAGTATAGGAGCGGGGGTGAAGGGAGTCTGGAAGTGTTCCTTATGGCTTATCTACTGGTGAAAACTAGACACTTGGGGGCTCAAATATTTGTTTAGAAAGTCAGCTAATTATAGATGTGATGTTGTACACCTGTAATCTCCAAATTTTGGAGGTGGGGGCAGAATGAACAAATTTGGGGGTTTAGGGCCAGTTTCAGCTACATAATGAGTTTGAAATCTGTCTCAAAAAAAAGAATGAGTTACTAATAACGTGTGAAACCCTTTAACAGGTGTGTATCTGATAGATAGGTTTGCTTTGTCTTTATTATTATTATTTTATCTTTTGAGACAAGGTTTCTCTGTAGTTTTGAAGTCTGTCCTGGAACTAGTTTTTGTAGACCAGGCTGGCCTTGAACTCACAGGGATCCGTACGCCTATGCCTGGGATAAAAGGCGTGTGCCACCATCTCCCAGCTGGTTTGCTTTGTCTTATATAGACACATACACATGTGGACATGTTTGTTGGTACTAATGGCTGTCGCCTAACGAGTGTAGTTAAGTCCTTGCCTTACTAGTGAAACTTTTTAAAAAGCTTTTGTGCATCCCTTACAGTTACTGAACTCGTAACTGAACGTCATGCTTGCTTCCCTCCCTATGGTGGGCTATAGAGTCAGCTGTGACGGTCGCACTGCATAGCTGTGTTCTGTGGTTCCCTGTGGCTTTTTAACTAATTTCACCACCTCAACAAAACCGAAAAGCCTTGGTCGTGTTCAAAACTCCTTCCTAAAGTGTCTAACATCTGTGAGAAAGGGGGTGAAAGATCATCCTCATGGGCTCATTTCTTCTGCTTGCCCAGGTAAAGTCAGGGGTACCAGAGGGATCAGGGCGACAACACATTTTTACACAGCAACCACGAAGCCTCAGCTGGCTGCTCGATTCGTTCAAGCTGTGTTTCAGGATGAGGTTAGGTCGTCTCCAAGGTTCATTCTGCTGAGATCTGAAATACACCAATAATCCATGGACTCCCTCTAGGTATAAGACAAGACAGACATGAATTCTGCCGTCAGGCCTCAGTATGGAGGACATAGACATTAAAGATGTAACCAAATTATTGCCATCTCAGTAAGTGCTGAGGGAGGAGAAGAGTGGGGATTTGGGGATCCTGATTTCATTTGCAGATCAAGCAGGTACTTTCTATGGATCGTTTCATGAACTCCTGTCCTGATGGGGTTCCTATTTTACAGTCTAGGAGCATAAGGTTTACAGAAGTCAATTCAACTTGTCAGGGTCACATAACTAACAAGGGGCAGAGCAAGGTCTGCCTGGCTCTGGGACCATGGCCCTTTGCCCACGCCATTCAGGCCATCTGTACTGTGTATTCTTATTTCTGAACATTTCTATTTTTAAATACTATTTCCATTTTTGAATTTAAAAAAATAACAGGATGAAACTTGCAAAAGGGATGTCCACTCAGGTGCCCTGTGCCCAGGTTGGCAGCAATGTTAGGATCATTTACTGTCTGACCCAGGGTTCCTGTGTCTGTGCAAGAATCTCAGAAGTTTAGAAAACTAACAAAATAATATTTTTTAAAAAACCACAAAACCAAAAAAAAAATGAATAATGAAAACTTATTGTGTTGAAGAATTGTGGCCTGGTGTCTGTTGCTCGAGTGGGAAGCCAAAGCTTGGCCACATCCTGCACCCTTTTTTGTTTGTGTGGGTTTGGTTAAGAGGTGACTCAGCAGCATCTTCACCCTCTGCTGGTACTCTGTGCTCTAAGATGTACAAGGTGATGCTGAGATTGAGCGTGTTCCTTGAACCATTGCCAGGGCTCCCGTGAACCTGAAACACAGTACACGCGTGATGTTCAGATGCATCCAAGGCCCACAGAGGAAATTTCTGGCATGTAGCCAAAGGGGAAAACCCCTGTGTTGTGAGCATATGAAGATATCACCAGGAGATGCCAGGAATCTCTGCCCTTTTCCCTTCCCAGAGTGCTGCCATCTGGGTTTTACAGCCAGGTATAATTGCATCGCTTTCCCTGGGCAAGCCTGGCAGATTTTTTTTTTATTTTTAAACCCTCTGTATACACAACAGAAAGTATTTTGCATGTGCCCCTGGTTCTTCAGCTAGTGCGAGATAACACACCATCAGTTGCCCACTGTGCTGTACATATTTATCACTGCACACCTCACAGCACTTTGAGACCACATAGGCCTTCACTATGCCCTTTTACAGGTGATGCAAGTGGGGCTCAGAGGAGCAAGACCAACACCACACAGCTACTGAGTAGCAGGGCCAGAGTCCAAGCCTGTGAATGTGCCAACCAGTACCCGTTTCAGCTAGTACTTGGCTGTATGATAACTTGGACCTGGACAAGGCCTGGATTCTAGTCCTGTGTCTGTCACTGATGATATTTGTAAGGAAAGAGAGAACACAGCAAGGTCCACAAAAGTTAGCCATATTTCTGACAAAGCCAGATCTAGAACCAACAACGTGTGCTCATTTTTTAAGGCATTTGCCTGGAATAGTTAAACCTTAATTCGTATGGATTAGACCTGTGGTCTCTCAAATCTTATCCCTGCCAGATGGTAGCATCCTCCAAGGTAGAGGGAGGTGATTCTGAAGGGAATTAATTAGACACCAATTATCTCAAACACATTTATGAGTGTGGTATAAACTTTCCAGTCGAAAGATTTCTGCTAACCCTGGGTGTTAATCTAGACTGGGTTACGATATAAGATGGTGGCTGACTTATGTACTTCAAAATTCCATGGTGGGTCAATCAATATGTTATGGTCTTCTGCCAAAGAACACCTGATTTGTAGGCATTCTGGACCAATGTTTACATTGGCTAACACATTTGCCTTATGTGTTCCATGGACCTGAAGCACCAGCTTCGGGAACCTTCAAGACAGAGGAAGGAAAGGACCAACTCGCAAAAGTTGCCCTCTGACCTCCACACATATGAGTGCACACACGCACACATACAGTAGAAATAAATACATATTTAAAAAACCAAATAGTATCAGATGTCTGGGTCCTAGGATTCTCTCAGTTCCAGGTAGCCTATGGTTCTTCATTCAGAGATGTTTTTACCCAAAGATAGACTTCCTATAATCCTACTAACTGCCCGTGAGGAAGAGGAAGGGGGAAGGCCATATTAGAAGGCAGAGGACGTATGGGTTTGGTTAATTGGATTATAGTTGACATTCTCTGCCCTGTTTTCCTGCCTCTTCTTTCCCTTTCCTCATCCTCTTCCTTCTGCTTCTCCACACAGATGTGTCATCAGAGGCTGACCATCTCCTGGTTCGCTGTGGTCCTGCTGGCGTCTCCACTCATGGCCATATGGGAGCTGGAGAAGGGTGGTAAGCAATCTTTCCTTTCTTCCTGTGGGGCTCCAGTTTCTAAGCCTGAGCCCAGGGCAGCCGCTGGGAAAGGAGACCAAAATGGACCACCATGCATGAGGTTTCCTCAGGAAAGCCTTGCCTTGGGAAAGGTGCAGAGCTACCCACCCCACCCCCCGCCCCACTTCTTCCATCTCTGGGGTCAGTCTCTGCCTGGTTTGGTTTTCCTGTTGGATGAAAAGAGTTTTTCAGTGGACTGTGGTGACAATGGGGACATGACCTTTGTCTGAAATACTAGAAAACAACTCTTCCAAGCAACTGAAATTCCCTGGTAGAGAATTCCAAAAGTAGCAAAATTGTCTTCTGCCTTCAACTGCTCCTCCACTCTGCATTGTCCTCTGCGTGGGCTCTGTGATGGGTTTCCTCTGGCCACTTTAGGGTTGGCATTCATATTGATTTGGGTTCAAGTCATGATTCTGCCAGGTATTGATTCTGAAACTTTGAGCTGGATAGCCTCATGGCAGCCTGGCGATGGTGGCGCACGCCTTTAATCCCAGCACTCGGGAGGCAGAGGCAGGCGGATCTCTGTGAGTTCGAGACCAGCCTGGTCTACAGAG
>NW_004949128.1:1661936-1663687 GCF_000317375.1 Microtus ochrogaster | reverse complement strand
CCACAGAGAAACCCTGTCTCGAAAAACCAAAAAAAAAAAAAAAATTAGATAGCCTCATGGCCTCCGTTTTCTTAGTTGGGTGTTAATAAGGTCACTGACCACATGGGCTATTGACTATGTTAATGAATACAGAAGACAACATATGGTAAAATGAACATAAATGTTAGCAAACCCTGTTGTTTAAAACAAAGTCTCCAAACTTGTCATTGTCCCAAGGGCAATAAGATTATTTGCAGACTAATAGTGTTGGCACAGCAAGGAGTTCTCTCTGTCTTTGTACTACCTCACACTTAGCAAATGTCCGTCCACTCAGTCTTCATATGGACCTAAAAGAACCTCAAATGCTTCCTGAAATCCAAGGTAATAATATTGGTAATTTATGCTTTCATAGCTACACTGTCTTAGTTAGCTTTTCTGTTGCTATGAAGAGACACCATAACCAGGGCAACTCTTACAAAGGAAAACATTTAGTTGTGGTGGTTCACCTCCAGTTCAGAGGTTCAGTCCATTATCACCATGGTGGGACATGGCAGTGTGTAGCTAGAAATGGTGCTGGAGAAGGAGCTGAGAGTTCTAAATCTTGATCCACAGACAACAGGAAGTGAACTGTCTGCCACAGTGAGTGTAGCTCAAGCAAAGGAGATCTCAAAGTCCATTCCCATAGTGACATGCTTCCTCCAACAGGGCCACGCCTACTCCAACAAAGCCACACCTCCTAATAGTGACACTCCCTTTGGGGGCTATTTTCTTTCAAACCACCACACATACTATTGCAATGTCTAATATTTATTGAACATAGAACCTCATTTAATTTTACAACAGCTGTATAAAGTAGGAGCTATCAGTGTCCCATTTTACAGATTTTGAAAACCGAGGCTCAAGAGATTAGAACAGGACTTGATCCCAGTTAGTCTCACTTCAGAGTCTGTGTGTTTAAGAGTTAGACGATTTTACAGGGAGGGCAGAAAGCAACTGTTTCCTGTGCCCATCAGGAAGAAATGGACATACATTAAAAATGAAAAGATTTCTTGCCTGATGATTATAAACAATATTTTGAGAACCCAGAGAGTACAATACCAAAATTGGCACCTAAAGAAAATGAGGTCAGTGTTGGGTCCCCAGGGGAATAGTGCAAAGATGGGGACATACCATTAAGTCTAATAAACCAGAAGCAAACTTTATTCTAGGACAAAAATAAAAAATAAATCACAGGGCATAAAAAGCTTATCAGCTAGCTGAGACCACAGTCAGAGGTGGGCTTATAAGGCTGTGGCAAAGGCCGGTTTCTGGACCCACCTTCTTATATTAGGTCTGAACAGAGGAATTTTTACAATCTCAAGGTAGAGCTCAAATACAGATTGCCTTACTTTACAATCTTCATTGACAGAGGTTTTCAGTTAAACTAGTGTTTGTAGTTAATCTGTTGTCTTCCCTGGTATCTTCAGGTGGTGTTTACTGAATCTCTGCATTTTTTCCTTCAATGCTGCTAGTTTCACATAGCAAGGATAATGCATAACCCAGAGGTCATGTATATCCACCTCCTAAAGGGTAATTCAGCTTGTATCTGTCGTTAATCACAGATGCGGGGGTGGGGGGTATCTTAAGCTAACTTTCAGTTTGCAGAGAGATGCTTTGGCTTTGTAAATACTTTGTTTGGCCCGGCGGTGGTGGCGCACGCCTTTAATCCCAGCACTCGGGAGGCAGAGGCAGGCGGATCTCTGTGAGTTCGAGACCAGCCTGGTCTACAGAGC
>NW_004949128.1:1660440-1661836 GCF_000317375.1 Microtus ochrogaster | reverse complement strand
TCGAGACCAGCCTGGTCTACAGAGCTAGTTCCAGGATAGGCTCCAAAGCCACACAGAAACCCTGTCTCGAAAAAAACCAAAAAAAAAAAAAAAAATACTTTGTTTGTAAAGTGGAGTAACCCACTGTTAATAGTTAATCCTTTGACTGCCTGCTCTCATTCTTCTAGGCTTATAACTTTATATTTCTTTATTTCTACATTCTTATTTCTGGAATCTACATTTATATATTCTTATTCTTGGACCCTTTGGTCAGTATTTTCAATCCAAAGGTTCGCAGGAACTAGAAAATAACAGAGCAGGTAAGGGTATCTGCTGTTAATTCTGATGACCTGGACTTTACCACTGATCACTGAGATCTACATGATAGGAGAGGACCAATCTCTCCAAACTGCCCCCTGATCTCCAGACACGAGCTATATAGCACATTTACAAACACACACACACACGTCTACACACACATACACACAAGGAAAAATTAAATGCTATTTTAAAAATAATAATATCAGGAAGTCTGGCCTCCCACCCCAATAGAATGTTGGACCCTTTCCTAAGTAAAGCTGCTGCCACAGTCAGATCTAAGGCCTGGAGATTTTGGAGAGCTTAGGAAGGCACTGAGGCCCTGGCTGAGTTAGCTCCTTCATCACTTCAGACCTGGCAAACCACAGAAGTTTTCAAAAACCAATGTGAGAAACAGAGAAGGCTTGTGATGAAGTCACAGTGACAGCCTGCAGCCCAGGGGGACACCTCTCTGCTTCCAACATCCCTGGGAAGTTCTTTCCCTGCCCTTGGGCCAAGGTCTTCTGAGGTTTCTGAGTCCAGGTTCTAACAGGAAAACAACCTGCAGTGCTGTTCAGTTGCCTGGGGGAAAAAGAGAAACTGGAGGCAGCCAAGGGTTCCTGAGGTCTGGTGTCAAATCAAGCTAATGATTTCCAAAGAGTTTGGCCTTTCTACACCCAAGGCTTTTTAAGGCCTTTGGCTGGTTCTGGTCCATAGCTGTGCCATTCCAAATCCCCAGCTCTTTGCCACTATGGCTCTCATATCTAATCAGGCATCAAGACCATCTAGAAGACTTACCAAAGAGGTCACTGGGGCCACCCCAACATTTCTGACTCAGAAACAGAGAGCACGCATCAAGGATGTTTCTTGGTGATGCTGATGATGGATGTTGGGAACCCACCAGGCTTTGAAAACCGCTACATTAAGTTATTCTTTTGATTAATAATTCATAAGTGGGTAACCAGCTGAATGAAGCTTTGATGTGACACTCTCCAGAATACCTTATGGAGCTATTCCTGGAGGCTCGTTTGGAAAATTTCAGTGCATTAGAAACCATTGCATGAGCCGGGTGGTGGTGGCACACGCCTTTAATCCCAGCACTCGGGAGTCAGAGGCAGGC
>NW_004949128.1:1658953-1660295 GCF_000317375.1 Microtus ochrogaster | reverse complement strand
CCAGGACAGGCTCCAAAACCACAGAGAAACCCTGTCTCGAAAAACCAAACAAAAAAAAAAAAAGAAAAAAAAAAGAAACCCATTGCATGGCACAGGAGACAAACACTTCCCACTTGATGGGACCTTGCTTAGCCTTTTGGCATCAATGCCTTCCTTCAAAAATGAGGAAACTTTCATCTACTTACCCATATTAGTGTAAATTAGCTCTTTAAAAAAAAAAGGCTGCTAATGACAGTCTCCATTGATGAGGTTCATGCAGAAGGGATGAAAACCTTAAGTCTTCCTGGATAATTGTTAAGAGTTTTTCAGTGCATTTGCCTGGTACTTTGGTCTGTGGGTGGTGATGATGCTGATGGTGATGATGATGACAGAGTCAGGCTGTAGTTACTGTGCTGAGGTGTGTGCTTTTATCCATCTATCCTCATAGCTGATCTGCAAGCATAGACACTATTGTTTCTATCATCTTGCAAGGACTCTGAGGCTCCTGGTAGTTCAGCACCTTACTCAAAATCCAATTAGAGGCCTCGGGATTTCCCAGTCTATCTTCCTCCATACCTGTACTTTCACCACTGTGTTACTCTGCTCAGCACACACCCAGCCATATTCCCTGTGAACTGCAACTGGCAGCTCATTCCCCACCCCAGCCCCACCTCCACTCCCTGACCGCTAACAACCAATCTTGTGTTGTTTGTATCTGTCTTGTTTCAAGGTTTCCCTTGTGTGCCTACTAACCAGGGATTAATGATTATAGGCCGCCTGCCAGTTAATGACTTGGTGGCAGTTATAGCACTGTTTCCCTGTTCTGTGACCTTGAGTCTAGACAGGGCTCCATGCCCTAAGACCATCTCAGCAAGCACTTCAAAACTCTTGTGAGCAGTGATGTGTCCAGGCAGTGGGGATGCTGACATAGTGAATGAAACCCAGTCCCAGGGTTCATGAAGTTCACCATCCAGGTCTTCACTGCTGGTCCTCTCCAGTTTATGTTGTAGAGGTGGACTGGTCCCCTGGTGCCCCTGGAGAGAGAGTGGCCCTCACCTGTGACACTCCTGAAGAAGAAGATATCATCTGGACCTTTGAAAAGAGCGGCAAAATCGTGGGTTCTGGGAAAACCCTGACCATCCTAGTCAAAGAGTTTTTAGAAGCTGGCCAGTACACCTGCCACAAAGGAGGCAAGACTCTGAGCCACTCACATCTGCTGCTTCACAAGAATGAAAATGGAATCTGGTCCACTGATATCTTAAAGGACCAGAAAGGTAAATCCATTCCCTGGGATAGTACTTTTTCTTCTAGATCTCTTCAGAGAGAGAGAGAGAGAGAGAGAGAGAGAGAGAGAGAGAGAGAG